>NC_057765.1:17678434-17967819 GCF_010389155.1 Erigeron canadensis
TTGGGTTTTCTTTCTTAATGCCAAAAGTGATGCTCCAAAGGAAATTATTGATTTCATCAAACAAACCCAAGTCAATCTTCAATCATCAGTTCGAATTGTTCGTTCTGACAATGGCACAGAATTCAAGAATGCAACAATTGATTCTCTCTTTAAATCACAAGGCATTACTCATCAATTTTCTGCCACAAGAACACCTCAACAAAATGGAGTAGTTAAACGTCGAAATCGCACTTTTGTTGAAGAAGCCAGAACAATGCTTGCCTATTCAAAGCTACCTCCAAATCTTTCGGCTGAAGCTGTAGCTACTGCTTGTTTTACTCAGAATAGGTCCATTATCAACAAGAGATTTGATAAAACTCCATATGAGGTGATCAATAAGAGGAAACCCAATGTGAACTTCTTACACATTTTTGGATGTGTTTGTTATGTTCTCAATGATCAAGACAATTTGGGTAAATTTGAACCAAAAGGTGATGAGGCATATTTTATTGGTTATTCAAGAGAATCGATTGCATATCGTGTCTACAATCATCGGACGAAGAAGATAGTTGAGAGTATGAATGTTCGATTTGATGAACTATCTGGTATGGTTCTTGAACAAAATAATTCAAGACCCGAACTTAATCGACCACAAGCTTCCGCAACAATAATCGCTTCCAATGTCAAATCTCAATTCAGTACTCCAACCACAGAGAATTTGGATATTTTGTTTGAAGAATTCTACCATGATCATCCAAGAATGTCTGAACCCAGTTTAGATACAAGTGCAAGTTCCAGTACCATGAATACTTCTTCAGCACCAAATGGAGACGATGAGTCATCACCATCACTCAATTCAGATATATCTTTACCATCATCTGAATCTCATCTTCATACTGCCACTTCTAAGTCACAAAGTTCACATACTCATATTTCACAAGTGACAAATCCTGCAAATAACCCAGAAGTTTATGCCACTGAAGAGTTTGTTGAACCACTGGCAACTTCATTTGAGCAAATAACTGCACAACATACTCCGACGTTCATTGATACTGAAGAATTAAATGATCCACATGAACCTCTTCCTCATTCAACCAAATAGACTAGATCTCATCTGATTTCTTAGATCATTGGCAATCCAGCCTCAGGAATACAGACAAGATTTGCATCAGTGAATGAATGCATGTTTGTGAATTTCCTGAGTATAGTTGAGCCAAAAATAGTGAATGAAGCACTCGGTCATCCAGATTGGGTAAAGGCTATGCAGAAAGAACTTAATCAATTTGAGAGGCTTCAAGTGTGGAGATTGGTTCCGAATCCTTACAAGAACAAAGAACCAATCAAAACAAAGTGGATCTTCAAGAACAAAAAGGATGAAAACGAAGATGTTGTCCGCAACAAAGCACGTTTGGTTGCAAAGGGATATTGTCAACAAGATGGAATCGACTATGATGAGACGTTTGCACCTGTTGCACGAATTGAAGCAATACGGATGTTTTTTGCCTATGCTGCTTACAAGAACTTTATTGTATATCAGATGGATGTCAAAACAGCATTTTTGATCGGAGTTCTCAAACAAGAGGTCTATGTTGAACAACCTGATGGTTTTGTGAACTCTGAACATCCAGATTATGTCTACAGGTTAGATAAAGCCTTGTATGGTTTGAAACAAGCTCCTCATGCATGGTATGACGCTCTCACTGCTTTTCTCTTGAAATCTGGATTTAAAAAAGGTTCAATTGATACTACCTTCTTCATCAAAAGACAAGGTGGTGACATTATTTTAATCCAGATATATGTTGATGACATAATTTTTGGGTCGACTAACTCTAAGTACTGCAAGAATTTTTCTGCACTAATGATCAACAAGTTTGAAATGAGTATGATAGTGAATTAAACTTTTTCCTTGGTCTCCAAGTAAAACAGTTGTCAAATGGTACATTTATTTGTCAAAATAAGTATATCCTTGACATGTTGAAAAAATTTGATATGATAAATTGTCAACCAATTGGAACACCCATGGAAACTCGAACACAAATTCATGCTGATTTAAATGGTAAATCTTTTGATCAAAAGAAATATCGCAGTATGATAGGGTCACTCATGTATTTGACTGCCAGTCGCCCGGATATTATGTTTTCCACATGTATGTGTGCAAGGTACCAGGCCAATCCCAAAGAAAGTCATTTTCAGGCCGTCAAAGGGATTTTCCGTTACCTTAAAGGCACCGTGAACCTTGGTTTGTGGTATCCAAAGGATACCGGCTTTCAATTAGTTGCATACTCAGATGCTGGCCATACAGGTTGTAAGTTGGATAGAAAGAGCACTTCGAGAAGTGTACAATTTTTAGGGGATAGGTTGGTAAGTTGGTCTTCAAAGAAGCAGAATTCTGTATCTACATCTACTGCCAAATCTGAATATGTTGCTGCAGCTAGTTGTTGTTCACAAGTTCTATGGATGAAGACACAATTAACTGATTATGGATTTCAGTTTGACAGAATTCCCATCTACTGTGACTCCAAGAGTGCCATTGCTATATCCTGCAATCCAGTACAAAATACTAAAACCAAGCATATAGATGTTCGGTACCATTTTATTAAAGATCATGTTGAGAAAGGTAACATCGAACTCTATTTTGTTCCCACTAACTACCAGTTGGCTGACCTTTTCACTAAACCACTGGATGAACAAAGGTTCAATTTTCTCAAAACCAAACTTGGCATGCTAGATTTACAAACTTAATTGCTTTAATGCTATGTATTCTATGTTCATTTTCTGTTTCAAACATTTATGTGTTTTACTTGTTATTACATGCAATGTTTGAGGGGAGAAAAAGGGTAGAATGCATGATTTTAGGGGGAGTTTGTAAATTAATTTTTCTTTTGTATGCGTAATTCGAGGGGGAGTATGCATATTTGCGTGTAAATATTTGTGTTTTTGTTATTATTATATGTCATGTTGTGTTTATATTTTTCTACTATTTTATGTTCTCACTTTTTTTTTTTGTTATTTTTTTTTCTATTTTTTTAAGCCCAATTTTTAATTTGAAAATCCAAAAAGATTTTATGCCGAACATGTCAGGCCCACTAGAATGAACTCAGGTTGTCACGTAGGTCGATCCACACCCCTGACCCGAGTTTGAATTTAAAAGGAAAAGGAATGGGCGGGAGAGATCATTTATTGTTTTTCACATTTCTCAAAACTTGCTTGTTTTCTCTCATCTTCATCCGATCACTTTCACACGAATTTCTTCATCACTTTGTTGATTCGTTTGGGTTATATCTTGAAAGGGTTGTGTTGTCTGAGTATTACTAAGTCCATTCCATCTTCTTTCATCATCAAATCATCGAGATTTAAAGGTAGAAATCCTTGATTCTTATTTCCTTACAAACTGTTTGATTAAATGTATGAATGAACTGATCATGTTTATTGTGAGTTCTGTGATGTTTTGATGTGTTGTTTGATGAATTTAGTTGCATGTTTAGGATGTATAAGTGTTGTTTGTCACTTTAATCTTCTCTATTTTTCATCTGAATAAAGTTTTTGGGTTGGATTTGATGGTTTGGGTAATATCTGGAAAAATGCTTTGATTTTTTTCTAAGTGCCGAGGTGTTTGCTCGGCAATTAATACAAGTATCAACGGTCATCTTCAAACCTTCATGATTTATGGGATTGAAACTTTCTATCTTTTCTAAAGGATGCCGAGATATTTGCTCGGCAAACAAGTGTTTTCATAAACTTCTTTCAAGAGTTTATCAACTAGATGCAGAGCTCTTTACTCGACATACTTTAAAAGTGTTAAACCTGACCCTCAAACTTTCACAAGGAAGGAATAGCATAATTTCCATTTGCCGAGATGTTTGCTCGGCAAACCATTGATTTCTCTGAACCCATTCAAAGGATTTTAAATGAATGCAGAGCTTTGATCTCGACTCCTTCCAGTGTTTCATGAAATTTTTTCCATAGTACCAAAGTTCTCATTTGCAGAGCATTTTGCTCGGGAAATCAATATAAATCTTTTTCAAAAATACATTGTTTACAGAACTTTGTACTTGAATTCTTTCGTGAGATCTTCTTGAAATAATTTTCATAAGATTTTCTTGAATAAAGATGTTTGCGAAGCTTTAAGCTCGGCAAACAACACATTTCACATGAAAAGTTTTCTAAGTCATTTTGAACCATTTGCAGAGCAATAAGCTCGGCAAATCACAATTTTCCTTGAAAAAGTTTCTAAGTCACATTTTTCAATTTATACTATTTGCAGAGCATTTTGCTCGGCAAACAGTTAAAATCTCTTCTAAACGACTTGAAACTAATTTTTACTTGAAATGGTCCTTTATCAATTGGCTACATTCTTGTTGTTTAATCAAATGATTTTTCATATATATATATATATATATATTCAAAGTGAAGTCCAATCTATTTGTTCTATACGCCGAGGTATTTGCTCGGCATATCATAGACTTCACTTACATTTCTTCTGTTTACCGAAGTTTAAGCTCGACAAATGTTACAAGTTGCACAAAAGTTGTTTCAACTCCTTTTTCCATACTTGTAATGTTTTCGGACAAAACTTTTCTTTTATACTATCTGCCGAGCGGTAAGGTATTGAACGCCTTTGTGTACTACCTTTGTTATCTTATCTTTAAATACTTATGTGATTCTATAAATTGTAATGATTTCTTATATATATTAGGGTGAGAAGCAAGGTATTGAACGCCTTTGTGTACTACCTCTATTGTCTCATACTTGATATATGAACGAAACATTGTGTAAATGGTGTGTCTAATTTGTTATCATGTGTATATTTCTTTATGTTATGTCTAAAGTTGCTAATCTGGTCAAAATTTTGGTCAAATTGGTTTCATTTCAGGTTCTTTTTAAAATTTATAAAAAGATGTCTATATTTGAAGAAGGTGCCTCTATGAAGATGCAAGCTAATCAAGCTTTGCACATCCCATTTGCATCAAAATTCCCAATCATAACTGAAATTCTGAATCACCATCTACTTAATATAGTTCTCATTAATGGAGCTATAGTTCTAGAGAAGTGCGTTTTCGACTTATGGGAATCTATAGTGTACACAAAGGCAGACAAAAGAAAGAAGTCTGAAGACTACTTACAATATACATTGGAATCTGAAGGAAAATATTATCTATGTAAATTTAATCTGGAACAGTTCAGATCCATCCTAGGGTTTCCTGAACAAGAAGAGTATGAAGAACTGCCATCTGTTGAAGAAATGTTGGCTGCAATTCAAGCCCTTGGGTATGAAGGGGAATTGGGATCTCTGAGACATTTTAAGAGAATGAATGTTGCTACTCTCTGGCACACCATGTATAATGTTTTAAATACATGCTTGATGCCCTCCCAGAAAGGAATTGATGCAATGACACGACACTCTCTGTCACTTTATTATGCTGTCACTCATAACGTTCAATGTGATTATGCAAAGATAATCTGGGAGAAAATGGCTCAAGTAGTGAAAGGCAAAGATGGGCAAGAAAGAAAGGATATCCCATACATCAGATTCTTCACGTTGTTGATTGAAAATGTTCTTGATTCTACTGATGTAATCCCTAAGTTAGATGACTCGTTCAAATGTGTCATTGCCATGTATAGGTCTAATCTAAGGGGCACAGGAAGTGAGCTAGCAAAACCTTTTCCAATTCCACCATTTTTGCTTAATCTTGTATCGGCTAACAGTCCCCATCTTAGGACATATAGAGAGTGGTTAGACACAGTTCTGGGGTCTGAAAGCCGACAGACACCTACCCCAACTGTGCATAGGTCGCCAAGTGAGGGTCCTAGGTTATCTAAAAGAAAAAGAGGGGATAGAGGTGAGGGGACTGTTGAGCAACCGAGGAGGAAACTTAAAAAAGTATCATTTGAAACTCCTATCTTACCAACTATATCATCTTCTCAAACAACACCACCACCATCACAATCAACATCATCGATTCCTACAACACCTTCTACACCACTTCCTTCCATCTATTCTCCAATTCAACCAATTCATTCTCCATCACAACTATCAACAATTCTTGAAACCACATCAAACATTCCCGCTCCCATCCCTGGGAGAAGATTAAAAATGCAAGCTCGAAGGATTAAATCTAAGTCTGATTTGTTGAAACTTACAAAGAAGAAGCACAAGAAGAGACACTCTGCTTCATCTTCAAGCTTGAAAAGAGATGAGTCGGGTACACTTAATGTTGATCAATCTTTTGGTACCTCGACAGACTTTGATGATGATCCACAAAAACTATTGCAAGTGTGATATCTGATGTTATTTCTGAGGATATGGGCACTGGAGATGAGGTTGTGCCGGAGGTACAAGGAAGGAATGAGGGAAGGGTTGAAAATACAAAAGAGGTTGAGAGGTCCGGGTTAGGACAAGGGCGTAAAGAAAACGTTTGCCCTCCAATAGATGAAACCAATGAGTCTAGCCGGGATGATAACCCTAGGGTAGAAGTCGAGAGCTCCTCACTCTTGCATGCACAAACAACTGCCAGCCATTCTGACTCCTCACAACAGGAGTTAGTCTCAGATATGCACGGGGAACAACCACGTTCACCACACTCTCCTCGTTTGGAGGATGAGAGTGTTGAAATAAGAGAGGACCAGCCCCACCTCTCGCCTTCATTTCGTGCACTAGAGTCTAGTTCTCCTAGGGACATGGACCAACAAGCTCAGTTTAGTACTGATGCCGGAACAAGCAGAGAGAGACCCACTGTGTGTGACCCTCTAGGACAGCTTGGAAGTCCTGCCTTAGCTAACGTTATGCCAGCTTTAGCCGCAGGCAACAGTTCTCACACTGAGACTGAGAGACAGTATGAACGCCAAGGTGACACTGCTGTTTCTCGGGATCAACCTGAGACTGTATTAACGGGCATTCTCAGTGACCCCGGTGTTGTTAGAGGTGTTACCCAACAACAAGTCCCGGACAGTGATTTATCACAGTCTAGGACACACCTTGATTCTAGTTGTAAAGCCATTGAATCTCCAACTGCTGGTGAGGCTTTACCCCAAGGATCTATAGGAAATCCTAAAACAGCTTCGGCTGGTTTAGGTCACAGCACCAGTGTGCCAACAACCTCCGGGTTGTTTCCACCGTCTATACAAACACCAACACCACTTCAAAAAACAACAACACCTCAACAAACTTCATCAACCTCAAAACAACAAGACAAAGAAAATACATGCAAACATTTACTTCATATCTTGAGGGATGAAGGTGACAACATAACTATGATTGATAGGGGGTGTTGAATGCTTTGGAGTTGAGAGAAAGAGAAATAGAGCATGCAAGTCAAGTTGAAGCTTTGAAAGAGCAAGTACTATCTCAGAAGGCTGAATATGATGCCAAACTTACTGCTTTCGAGCTCAGGTTAATTGCTCTTGAGTCTTGCCGACCGGCCTTGGTTTCTTCCAAATGGGATGATCCAAGGAGATGGTCAAACCAATGTATATACGACAAGAGTTGAAGAAACGAATGTAGATGTGGAGATGAGGGAAAGAGTTGAAGGTGGAAATGTTGATGTAGTTGAGGATGATCAAGCTGAGATAGATAGATTAGCCGAGTGTAGGGCTAGATCTGATGAAATGTGGAAAGGACTTGGGTTGAATGTTGAGGAAATAGAAAATGCTGAACAAAGGGAAGAAATAAGGAAGAGGTTGGAAGAGGTGTTTGGAATGGGAGAAATAGAAGGAGAGGAGGAAGATAATGAGTTTGTTGATGAAGATGTAGTTGATGAGGCTATAATAGAATTTGCTGAAGGAGAGGCTGACGCAGAAGCTATTAGAGACAACATAGTGTTGAATGTTCCGGAATCTGTGGAGACTCAAAAATCAACTGAAGAACCAGTGTTTGAAGAATTTGCTGATCTTGATTATTTTACCACTGGTACTTCAGGAAGAAATGAAGCTGAAGAGTCTACAATTCCATCTGTGTCTACTCCTAAGCAATACTCTTTCAATGATTTTGAAGGGTTTGATGAGCTAAGAAAAACTCCAGATTCTGTCTCTCAAGATTTCAAAAAGTCTACATTTAAACAAGTGTTAAGAGAAGCCATCATTTCTGAAGAAGAACCACTTCCCGACTACTTCCCTATAGAACTAACAGAAGAACAATGGAACTTCGTGAATAGTTGCGCTTCGTCAGAGATCAAGCTAGAATGGTTGCGCTTGGTATTAAGCCAAAGCAAGCGGCAATCAAATCAAGATTCTTGGAAGAAAGAGCATTTCCAATCTTCTACGGAGCCATTAAAGTTGTCAAAGTGGGAAGACCAGAATTTGCTGCTATGTACAAGTTTAAGGATCCAAAACAAGTTGAAGAATACAGATCTCTCCTTAAACTTGCCGATAGCTACAATCCAAGTATTCTTGAAGATCAGAGGAAGTACAGGATAGTGGTGCTAATCAGAGTGATCTTGATAAGGAAGACTCATATCTTAAGACCTTGTTTTCATGTCAAAAGAGATAATGGCTTGATTTATAGATTCAATGAAGCTCATTTCAAACTGTTGCCGGTTGATGACTTGATTTTCCTCTACATCCACTACGTGAATGCTATTCAAAGATATTATGAAGATCTAATTGCCTTTGATGCAGTGAAGAGGTACATGTCTAGCGTCATTCAACATGCATCATTGGAAGATTTTCAGATTGGGTTTGAGTTGGTTGTTAGAAATATAATTTCTAGTAGTTGATTTGTATGTTTATAATGTTTTGTACTTATTTGTAATTCTCATAAGTATGGAAGGGAGACTAGTGTAAATTGTATAGGAAGTATATAAAGCCCCCTCCATACTTTGAATTGTAACTTTGATCACATTCCATGCTATCCAATCTTTCCACACTCTTACTTTTCTCTCTTGGCACATACACACACTAACACACACATTACCTCCATTAACACACACTAAAACACAAAGTAAAGCTCAATTACATACATTACATTTGGTATCAGAGCAAAATCAGTCAATCTGAACGATCTAGAATCAAAATATAAGCTGAATTTGTTCTTAATTTTGGTGTTTTTGAGCTGTTCATAAACTTCCTGTTTTGCCGAGATTACTGTTTGATTAATTTCAGCAAAATTAGCGTGTTTTTCTTCCAAGTTTGTTCACCGATCATCTAGGATTTTGATTAGCATCATTCCTGTATCAAAATTAGAGTTTAATTCAATCAGAAAGTAAGATTTGATCTAAGCTCGGCAAAAGCATAAATCAGTGGGTTTGAATTCTGGTTGATTTTAGAGTTTAATTTGTTTAAGGATTTGTTCGCACTTAGATTCTGAACATTTTGGTACAAATTTGGAGTTTTATTTCCCAGTATTGAAGAAGAAAATGGAGATTTACAGTTAGCTCGGCATTTGAAAGGGTTGCTAGACGAAGAAGACGATTGATATTCGACTATTTTGTCGTTTTGTGAAATTTGGTGTTTGTAGAGGTTATTGATCTTGATTTGTTCTCTTTGCAGAGCTTCTTGCTCGGGAATTTTAAGCATATAACAAAGAGCGGAGATATTGCTTTATTTGCAGAGTTGTTAACTCGGCAAATAATTGAGATTATACATCTTGGATTTCTTGGTTAAGTGTTGGAAGAAATTGTTCAGTTTGTAGAGATATTATCTCGGTAAACAAGTAAGTTGAGAAATTTTGGTTAAGTGTTGGTGATCTGTTAGTGATTGTACTAGTTTTCGTAGTACAACCTCGGTACTTAGTTAAAGTTGACACTAATCAAAACACTTAGTCTATATACCGAGATATTTGCTCGGCATCCTTCACAACTCAACTTGTGTTAAAGACAACTTCTTCTACTTCTTCTATTTGCCGAAGTCTAAGCTCGGCATTCTTCAGAAATCCAGTTTCAAAACTTAAACTTTTTGTTTTGTTTTCAAATCTTTTTCTATGGCTGCAAGAGAGGCTTTAGCTCTTTTTCAAATCTTTTTCTATGGAGAGAGAAAATGCTATAATTGTGGAATTCTTGGTCATATTACCACAGAGTGTACCAAAGCCAGAAAGAAGAATTCAGAGTACTACAAGTACAAACTCATGTTGGCAAAGTAAGAAGAGAGTGGAATTGCCCTTTTGGCTGAAGATGACAAGTGGTTTCACCTCACTGATGATGAGACTAATGAATTGGCAGTGAATGTGTGCTTCATGACAAAGATCAAGAAGTCAAAAGAGCTAAATGATGAAGCTGCAGATTCTACTCAAGAAGATGATGAGGTAATTACAATTCCCAAGAAACTGTTAGGTTTTTATATGGATAAAAGTGAAGCAACTATTCTAGAAGGGAAAAAGAAAAACAAAGAGATTTCAAAAATAAACAATGATTTGAAAGAAAAATACCAAATTTTGCTCAATTTACAAGATAAGTTTGATCTTTTTCAAAAAGAATTTGAGAATTTGAAATCTGAAAAAACTGAGAACTTGAAATCAAAGTTCTTGAATTAACCAAGCTCATGACACAATTGGAAGTTGAAAAGACCAACGAGATGCTTTGGGCAAATGCTTTGGCAGAGGACGTAGTGTCATTAAATGTCAAACTAAATGAGTCTACCACTGAGTTGAAAGAAATTGGAAGATCAAATTTTTAACGTAAAATATGATTGTTGTATAAAAGATTCTCTTTACCAACAACTTGAAAAGACAAATGAAGAACTCAAAATTGAAATCAATTTTTATCAAGAAAATTTGTACAAGATAAATCGAACTTATCAACAAATCTATTTGAATAGGCCACGAAATTCAAAAACTCAATTCAACTCTGGGTTAGGGTATGTCAATCCAGAACATTTGCTCGAAGCATAAAAAGAGGTTCCTTCATTGTATAGAGAATCTCATATGAAAAGTGGGATGACCAACCAATTTGTGAGACCAAGTCATGGTGATATTGAAGAAGATGATTTTCTAAAGAAGGGTGCAAATGTTTACTTCAATAATGAATTAATTGATGAGTCATTTGATTTTTTAACTCGCCCGGTGTGTCAAAGTAATAAGAATAATCATAAGGTAGAGGTTCCTAAAATACTTGAGTGTTTTAAGGAAAAACCTTTGGATGATTCAACTTCATTTCCAAAACCTGAAATTGTCAGACCTTATATACCGCAAAGTGTATTGGAAAAAAGAAATTGATGATTCGAAGATTCTCTTGATAAAAAACATGCACTCATAGAAAATCTGAAGACTCAAAATCACTGTGATAACAAAAGAAACCCATCAAAGACAAATACTTCAATCTATGATCAACCAGGATGTTCTGTTTGTGAAATCATGAATGAACCTGAGCAAAACAATTCTAAAAACATGAAAACTTCAAATCAGTCTACTTGTTCTATCTGTGAAATTTTGAATGCATCTGTTCAAACTGGTCTTGATGTTGTAAATGTTTCCGTTCAAACTGACTGTGCTCATAATGAATGTGATGCTATTTTTGTTGATCCAAATGATATTTATTTTGATACATCAATTCCTAAGTTTTCTGAGGATACTCAAACTTATTTTAATGAATTTAATGATGTGATCAAAAAGTTTGAAAAAGAAAAGGATCAACGAATAAAAGTGGTTGAGGAACTCAACAAAGTCAAAGTGGAACTAACTTTGACGAACTTGAAACTTCAATCATTTTTGGACAAAGAAAAAGCATCACAATCATTTAAGCAAAGTTCAAGTCTGGCAAATTTGACTGAAACAAGTGTGAAATTGGAAACAGAATCTCAGCAATTCAATGATTTTATGGATGGAAATCATAAATTTAATCCTGCTTTTGAAAACATGTTTGAGAAAAAGGAAAACAAACCTACTTTTGCTGAGATAAAGAATCCAAAACCATATTCGTCAGCACATACCCAACAAGGTAAGAAGACAAAACCAACAAAAGTCTCAACAGTTTTTCAAGTTGTCAAAACCCCTAATGCCTCAAAAACAACAAAAGTCACAAAAGTTTTACAAGTTGTCAAGACCCCTGATGGCTCAAAATCAACAAAAGTCATAAATGAAACTAAGTCATCAAGATATGTGAAAACTCACAAGTGTTCAAAGACGGTGAAAAATGAATTACTAGGTAACACACAACCAAAGACTAGCAAAACATCTAGTACTCCTAGGAAGCCTCAAACACCCTTTAAGTCCACTTTGAAGGGTTAGAGACAAAACCTCATGGATTACTAAATATAAAGATCAGTATGGTTGGTTGTCACCTAATAATATTAAGAAAAGTCAAGTGAGAAGTGAAACCATCAAGAAGAATCCTGGCAAGAACTCAAAGAAAAACTCATTTTCTAATTTAAAGAATGTTCATGTTTCAGGTGACGTGTGCTTAACTAGTAGCAGTAAATGGTCCAAAAGATAGATTTTTACATGCTTCTAGAAAAATCAAGCTTGATGGCATTTCTACTCAAATCAAACAAGCGTGGATTGTTCATAGATCAAATTCATTAGATAGGGCTAATACATCTAGAACTACTCCCGCTTGTATCAAAACATATGTTTAAACTTTGTCTGTTTCTGTAATTCATATGTCCAATTTGAATAATTATCATATCAATATCAATTAATTGGTAGAATAGAGACTCATACAAATTAATCATGTGTTTACTTGTTAAATTTAAATAATCTCATGTTTGTGTGATCTTGTTCGTAGATATGTGTTTTTGCATATTGTATCCTTCTCTCACCCGCAAGGACCCAGTATATGTGGAGACCTTAACATCATAACTTGTTTATGCAGGAATATCTGATTTGTGTATGGTATGTTGACTCAGGATGTTCTCGTCACATGACTGGAAACAAGTCTCTACTTTCTAATTTTGTTGAGAAGTTCATGGGAACTGTCAGATTTGGAAATGATCATGTTTCCTCTATTCTTGGTTATGGAGACATTGTCAAGAATGGAATTACCATAGAGAGTTTCCTATATTGAAGGATTAGGTCACAATCTTTTTAGTGCTGGACAATTCTGTGACAATGATCTTCAAGTGCTTTTCAAGAGATATGAATGCAAAGTTCAAACCACTGACGGGGTAGATATTCTCACTGGAACAAGGACATTAATCTGTTCACCATTGATCTGAATAATGTTGCAACTCTAGACTCTGACATTTGCCTTCTCTCGAAAGCCTTTGTACAAAATTCATGGTTATGGCATCATCGTTTGTCTCATCTTGACTTTTAAACTATCAATGCTTTAATAGACAAACAACTTGTTGAAGGTCTTCCTAAATACAAGTATGAATCCGAACATGTTTGTACAGCTTGTGCTATTAGCAAGATGAAGAAGGCATCTCACAAACCTAAGAAACATCTGAGTACCGAAGGTCGTTTGCATCTTTTACATATGGATTTGTGTGGACCAATGAAAGTCAGAAGCATTCATGGAAAAAGATACATTCTTGTGATTGTTGATGATTTTTCTCGTTACACTTGGGTTTTCTTTCTTCATGCCAAAAGTGATGCTCCAAAGGAATATATTGATTTCATCAAACAAACCCAAGTCAATCTCCAATCATCAGTTTGAATTGTTCGTTTTGACAATGGCACAGAATTCAAGAATATAACAATTGATTCTTTCTTTAAATCACAAGGCATTACTCATCAATTTTCTGCCACAAGAACACCTCAACAAAATGGAGTAGTTGAACATCGAAATCGCACTCTTGTTGAAGCAGCCAAAACAATGCTTGCCTATTCAAAGCTACCTCCAAATCTTTGGGCTGAAGCTGTAGCTACTGCTTGTTTTACTCAGAATAAGAGGATCAATAAGAGATTTGATAAAACTCTATATGAGGTGATCAATAAGAGGAAACCCAATGTGAACTTCTTACACATTTTTGGATGTGTTTGTTATGTTCTCAATGTTCGAGACAATTTGGGTAAATTTGAACCAAACTGTGATGAGACATATTTTATTGGTTATTTAAGAGAATCGATTGCGTATCGTGTCTACAATCGTCGGACGAAGAAGATAATTGAGAGTATGAATGTTCGATTTGATGAACTATCTGGTATGGTTCTTGAACAAAACAGTTCAAGACCCGAACTCAATCAACCACAAGCTTCCGCAACAATAATCGCTTCCAATGTCAAATCTCAATTTAGTACTCCAACCACAGATAATTTGGATATTTTGTTTGAAGAATTCTACCATGATCATCCAAGAATGTCTGAACCCGATTTAGATACAAGTGCAAGTTCCAGTACCATGAATACTTCTTTAGCACCAAATGGAGACGATGAGTCATCAGCATCACTCAATTCAGATATATCATTACCATCATCTGAATCTCATCTTCATATTGCCACTTCTGAGTCACAAGGTCCACATACTCATATTTCACAAGTGACAAGTCCTGCAACTAATCTAGAAGTTACTGAAGATTTTGTTGAACCACTGGCAACTTCATTTGAGGAAATAACTGCACAACATACTGCGACGTTCATTGATACTGAAGAATTAAATGATTCACATGCACGTCTTCCTCATTCAACCAAATGGACTAGATCTCATCCGATTTCTCATATCATTGGCAATCCAGACTCTGGAATACATACAAGATCTGCATCAGTGAATGAATGCATGTTTGTGAATTTCCTGAGTATAGTTGAGCCAAAAACAGTGAATGAAGCACTCGATAGTCCAGATTGGGTGAAGGCTATGTAGGAAGAACTCAATCAATTTGAGAGGCTTCAAGTGTGGAGATTGGTTCCGAATCCTTACAAGAACAAAGAACCAATCAAAACAAAGCGGATCTTCAAGAACAAAAAGGATGAAAACGGAGTTGTTGTCCGCAACAAAGCACGTTTGGTTGCAAAGGGATATTGTCAACAAGATGGAATCGACTATGATGAGATGTTTGCACCTGTTGCACGAATTGAAGCAATACGGATGTTTCTTGCCTATGCTGCTTACAAGAACTTTATTGTATATCAGATGGATGTCAAAACAACATTTTTGATCGGAGTTCTCAAACAAGAGGTCTATGTTGAACAACCTGATGGTTTTGTGAACTCTGAACATCCAGATTATGTCTACAGGTTAGATAAAGCCTTGTATGGTTTGAAACAAGCTCCTCATGCATGGTATGACGCTCTCACTGCTTTTCTCTTGAAATCTGGATTTAAAAAAGGTTCAATTGATACTACCTTCTTCATCAAAAGACAAGGTGGTGACATTATTTTAATCCAGATATATGTTGATGACATAATTTTTGGGTCGACTAACTCTAAGTACTGCAAGAATTTTTCTGCACTAATGATCAACAAGTTTGAAATGAGTATGATAGTGAAATAAACTTTTTCCTTGGTCTCCAAGTAAAACAGTTGTCAAATGGTACATTTATTTGTCAAAATAAGTATATCCTTGACATGTTGAAAAAATTTGATATGATAAATTGTCAACCAATTGGAACACCCATGGAAACTCGAACACAAATTCATGCTGATTTAAATGGTAAATCTTTTGATCAAAAGAAATATCGCAGTATGATAGGGTCACTCATGTATTTGACTGCCAGTCGCCCGGATATTATGTTTTCCACATGTATGTGTGCAAGGTACCAGGCCAATCCCAAAGAAAGTCATTTTCAGGCCGTCAAAGGGATTTTCCGTTACCTTAAAGGCACCGTGAACCTTGGTTTGTGGTATCCAAAGGATACCAGCTTTCAATTAGTTGCATACTCAGATGCTGGCCATATAGGTTGTAAGTTGGATAGAAAGAGCACTTCGAGAAGTGTACAATTTTTAGGGGATAGGTTGGTAAGTTGGTCTTCAAAGAAGCAGAATTCTGTATCTACATCTACTGCCAAATCTGAATATGTTGCTGCAGCTAGTTGTTGTTCACAAGTTCTATGGATGAAGACACAATTAACTGATTATGGATTTCAGTTTGACAGAATTCCCATCTACTGTGACTCCAAGAGTGCCATTGCTATATCCTGCAATCCAGTACAAAATACTAAAACCAAGCATATAGATGTTCGGTACCATTTTATTAAAGATCATGTTGAGAAAGGTAACATCGAACTCTATTTTGTTCCCACTAACTACCAGTTGGCTGACCTTTTCACTAAACCACTGGATGAACAAAGGTTCAACTTTCTCATAACCAAAGTGGCATGCTAGATTTACAAACTTAATTGCTTTAATGGTATGCATTCTATGTTCATTTTCTGTTTCAAACATTGATCTGTTTTACTTGTTATTACATGCAATGTTTGAGGGGGAGAAAAAGGGTAGAATGCATGATTTTAGAGGGAGTTTGTAAATTAATTTTTCTCTTGTATGCTTAGTTCGAGGGGGAGTATGCAAATGCATGTAAATATTTGTGTTTTTGTTATTATTATTTGTCATGTTACATTTTTCTACTATTTGTGAGTTTGTTCTAAAATTGGAAAAACCAAATACAAAATTAGATAAGATAAAAAGACAGATTTTTTTTAATTTTATTTATTTTATCTGTTTTTGTTAAAAGCCCAAAATTTTTGTTGATTGTTAAATATCCAAAAAGGATGAGCCCAAATGTGTTTTTCTACACAAGCCCAACTTTTAAGGCCCACTAGAATGAACTCGGGTTGTCACGCGGGTCGATCCACACCTGTGACCAGAGTTCGAATTTAAAAGGAAAAGGAATGGGCGGGGGAGATCATTTATTGTTTTTCAAAATTCTCAAAACTTACTTGTTTTCTTTGACTTTTCATCCGATCACTTTTACACAAACTTCTACATCATTGTGTTGATTCGTTTGGGACTAATCTTTAAAGGGTTGTGTTTACTGAGTGATTCTAAGTCAATTTCATCTTCTTTCATCATCAGATCATCACGTTTTAAAGGTAGAAATCATTGATTCTTATTTGAATACCAACTGTTTGATTAAATGCATGTAAGCACTGATCATGTTAGTTATAAGGTCTATGATGTTTTGATGGATTGTTTGATGAACTTAGGTGCATGTTTAGGTTGTGTATAAGTGTTGTTTGTCACTTTGATCTGCTCTATTTCTCATCCAAAAAAAGTTTCTGGGTTGGTTTGAAGGTTTGGTTAATTCTGGAAAAATGCTTTGATTTTGTTCTAAGTGCAGAGGTGTTTGCTCGGCAAATAATACAAGTGTCAACGGTTATCTTCAAACCTTCATGATTTCTGGGCTTGAAATTATCTATCTTTTCTAAAGGATGCTGAGATATTTGCTCGACAAACAAGTGTTTTCAAAAACTTCTTTCAAGTGTTTTTCAACTATATGCAAAGCTCTTTGCTTGGCATACTTTAAAAGTGTTAAAGACCGTCAAACTTTCACAAGGAATGAATAGCATAATTGCCATTTGCCGAGGTGTTTGCTCGGCAAACCATTGATTTCTCACAACCCATTCAAAGGATCTTAAATGAATGCAGAGCTTTAACCTCGACTCCTTCCAGTGTTTCATGAAATTTTTTACAAAGTACCAAAGTTCTCATTTGCAGAGCATTTTGCTCGGTTTTAAAAGTGGCAAATTGGGGAATGGCCGGCGATCTGCTCCTCTTTTCCATGTCAATCTAATCGATCTTATCTAGTGTTTCATGTAAATGTGTCACTCTCACTGATTCTCAAATCAGTTGATGTGCATATTTGGGATTCGTCTTGAATTTTTGATTAGATTTTCAATCGTTTGTTTTTTTTTTCTGCCAAAAACCTAATTCTTTTTCAACCGTTTCTGATCTTATAGCATTCTATCTGTTCGCGGCTAACTTGATTAGTCCAGCTAGATTTAGATGCTTGCTATCAGATTAAGAGGGTAGAATTGGTTTTAGGGCTCCATAGGGTTAGGGTTTCTTTTGTTTCTTTTTTAATTGTTGTTCGTTGGTTTTCTGGTGCTGAGGTTGTTTTTTTTCGTTTTCTGCCTGTGCATGGTTTCGTTTTTTGCATGAAGAGAGATAGTTCTTTAAATTTTCAAGAAATACACGATCGCATTAATAGATTGAAGGTTGGTAATAGTGGCCAGCTGATAAATTCTGGACCCACTATGTCGGTAAAGAAGAAAAAGGGTGGAAACCCTAAAAAGGAAGATAACCCTAACTCTAGTAATTCAAAATCTACTGGTGTGCCAGTTGTTGAAAATGCGGGTGATTTGAAAAGTTGTTCGAGTCCTCTTTCTCCATCTAAAGTTGCGGCGGTTGATGCTGCTTTTAGCTTTAAGAATGATAATGATCTGAATGTTGTATCTAGTGATAAAAATTTTGAAAATCCATCATTGGAAAAGAATGTACCGGTACCATCTAGTGTGAGGGCTCCTGATATGGCCACTTGATGATCGAGTTGACATAAGTGGAGTGGACCCTGATGTGGTTACTGATATGTTACCGCCCCCTGGTCAAGTTTCATATGCTATGAAGGTTCAATAAGGGATCAATAAACAAGATGCTAACTCTAGCGTTGAAACTAATCAAAAGAGACGAACTGTTAATTTTCGCACTCTAGAGTCTGACAAAAAAATGAAAGAAGTTGACATTGTTTTGCCAAGGGAATTAGTAAAAGTGGTTCAGGATAGATTTGCAAATACTTTGTGTGGTTATTTCTTTGGTAAAAGGCAAGCTTTCCCGGTTGTAGAGAATTATGCAAAGAATGTATGGTCGAAGTTTGGTCTACAACGATTGATGATGAATGCCAATGGTTTTTTCTTTTTTAAATTTGCAACAAAAACAGGGATGATGAATGTGCTTGAAGGAGGACCTTGGTTGATTCGTAATGTTCCTATTTTCCTCAATATGTGGACTCCGCAACTATTTTGAGGAAAGAAGACATTAAATAGGTAATAGTATAGGTGAAGTTACATAATGTTCCTATGGTTGCTTACATGGAATATGGACTGAGCTTGTTTGCTACAAAGTTAGGTACACCTAAATTGTTAGACTCTTACACATCTACTATGTGTTTAGAATCATGGGGCAGGAGTAGTTACGCAAGAGCCATGATTAAACTAACTGCAGATATTTTGTTTAAGGATGTATTGACTATGGCAATTCCAAATATGGAGGGCGATGGGTATGTAAAGGAAAATATGAAAGTGGAGTATGAATAGAAACTTCATCGTTGTGATCATTGCAAGGTGTTTGGGCATGAGAACCATGGGTGCCCTAAAGCTGTGAAACAGGTGCAGAAAACTCCTATTGTCGACGCTGAAGGGTTCCAGGAAGTGTCCAAGAAAAAGAAGGCAGCTTCTAAACATGTTATCCATGTTAATAAGCAAAAACAGAAGTTTGAATATAGACCAGTTTCTAAACCGTCTACTTCGGGTACTTCTGGTTCGTCGAATCAGGTGAATATTGAAAATAGATATAAATATATGAATGAGTATGGGCAATAAGAAAAAGAACCAGTGATTGTTGAGAATGATGAGGCAAATAAGGAAGCTAGCTCTGCTGGATACAAACAAAATACGACTGGTACAGAGGAAGAACATGAAGAGGATGAAGTTGAGGAGACCTATAATGAATTTGATGAATATATGAAAAAGAAAACTCATTAAAAGAATCAGTCTGAGGGGGCAAGCACTCCTAGTGAAACTTGGTTTAAATGGGTAGTATAGCCTCATGGAACATAAGGGGGTTGAACCGCCCCTGAAACAAAAGGAGGTTTCACAGGTGGTTAATGAGAATCATTTAAATGTGTGTGCTATCTTGGAGTCACATGTTGATGTTTTGAAACTGTTTGATGTATGTAAGAAGGTGTTCAGATGATGGGACTGGACGTCGAATGGAAACTCTTGTGAAAAGGGCACATAGATTATCTTGGGATGGAACGCTGAGATAGTAGATGTTATGGTACTTGACCAGACGGATCAAGTATTTAGTATTGCATACCCAAATTATATATAAACTTGACAAAAAAAAACCTTTCTTTTGCTCATTTATTTATGCTCATAACCATTACAAAAGACGAGGTGACCTATGGAGCAACTTAGTTATGCATAAAGCATTTGTAAGGGATAACCCTTGGGTGCTGCTTGGGGATTTTAATTCAGCACTAAATCTAGAAGATAGTAGTTCCGGGTCTTCAAACATTAGCATTGGAATGCATCAGTTCAAGCAATGTGTTGAAGACATTGAGATGATAGATATAAACTGTTCAGGATTTCACTAAGCTTGGACTCAGAAACCTAAGAATGGGATGGGAATTCTGAAGAAAATTGATAGAGTTATGGGTAATATCCAGTTTGTTCGTGCGTTTTTAGCTGCACATGAGGTTTTTCAACCTTATAGAATATCTGACCACTCTCCGTGTATTCTGAAAATCCCAAATGTTTCTAGAGATCGGCCGAAGCCTTTCAAATTTCCTAATTTTCTAGTGCATAAGGACGAGTTCAAGGATATGGTGCAAGCCCATTGGAATAAAAGTATTGATGACTGCAAAATGTATTGAGTGGTCAGAAAGCTTAGAAGCTTAAAACACCCTATAAGAAGTCTCTTCTTTAAACAAGGGAACCTTCATTATCGGGTCTCTAAACTTAGAGAGGAGCTTGATAAAATCCAGAAAGCTATAGACATGAAACCGGGAGACGAGACTCTTAGAAATCAGGAGGTTGACATTTTAAACAAATTCAAAGAAGAAACTCTTGATGAAGAAAGATTTTTAAAGCAAAAAGCTACGATTGAATGGCTAGAGGTTGGTGATGCTAACTCCAAGTATTTTCACAACTCTTTAAAAGCTAAACAACATTGAAGCAGGATTGAGAAGATTACTGATATCTATGGCTGGGAATATGAAGGAAGTGATGTGCCTAATGCTCTTGTGACTCACTACTCAAACTTTCTAGGGGTTGCTGGACCAGGGATGGAGTTTGAGTCGGAAGGTATTTTCTTGAAACAGATTAGTTACCAAAAAGCAATTAATATGGTTCATATGGTAACAAATGATGAAATTAAAGAAGCCATTCTTTTTATTGATGATAATAAAGCTCTGGGCTAGATGGTTTTTCATCTTTGTTTTTCAAAAAACTTGGGATATAGTTGGAAAGGAGTTTGTCTTGCGGTCATTAATATGGTTCGTATGGTAACAAATGATGAAATTAAAGAAGCCATTTTTTTATTGATGATAATAAAGCTCCGGGCCAGATGGTTTTTCATCTTTGTTTTTCAAAAAAACTTGGGATATAGGTGGAAAGGAGTTTGTCTTGCTGTCCATGATTTTTTTCAAGACGGGACGAATTCTAAATGAAATAAATCATACATTTCTGGCCCTGATTCCTAAGGTACCCACTCCTGGTTCTGTTTCTGATTATAGACCTATTTCGTGCTGTAATGTTATATACAAATGTATTAGCAAAATAATTACAACTAGAATCATGGACGGGTGAGAAGATATTGTGGATATCAACCAATCAGCGTTCATACCTGGTAGGTGAATTTCTGACAATATCTTACTTACTCAAGAGCTTATGCATGATTATCATAGAGTTTATGGACCCCCCAGGTGTGCTTTCAAAGTTGATATTCAGAAGGCATACGATACGGTTGATTGGGAATTTTTGAGGGTGATTCTGGTTGGTTTCGGTTTTCACTCTACTATGGTGAATTGGATTATTACATGTGTCACTAGTGTTTAGTTTTCTTTGAGCATAAATGGTAATATCCATGGTTTTTTCAAGGGCAGAAGGGGTTTAAGACAGGGTGATCCCATGTCACCGTATCTCTTTACTCTTGTTATGGAAGCATTAACATTAATCTTGCAGAAATTGGTCAGAGAATCTCCTCACTTTAGATTTCATAACCAATGCAAAGAGGAGCGTATTATTAGCCTTTGTTTTGCAGAGGATCTTTTCCTCTTTGCTAAGGGTGACCTTGCATCTGCCAAAGTACTAATGGAGGGCTTGAAGTTATTTAATAAAGCTTCGGGGTTGACACCGAGTCTAGCAAAGAGTACAGTTTTTTTTTTCTAATGTACCTGATTACGTCAAACTGGTTGTCCTTAACTTGATGCAGTTTGAAAAAGGCTCGCTGCCCGTTAGGTGTCTCGGAGTTCCATTGATTTCATCACGTTTGGTGTACAAGGATTGCATGGTTCTGATGCAAGCTAGGATCACTTATTGGAAATACAAGTCGCTTTCTTTCGCAAAAAAGTTACAACTCATTAATTCTGTCTTATGTTCGATGCACATCTATTGGGCTTCAGTTTTTATTCTTCTGATTAGTATTATTAATGAGCTTGAGAAGACGATGTGTGGTTTTCTTTGGTGCCAAGGCCCCATGGCAAATGGAAAAGCGAAAGTGGCTTGGAAAGACTGTTGTCTTCCAAAATAAGAGGGGGGACTGGGTATTAGACGTATTCATGATGTCAATAAGACCTTAATGACGTCACAAATTTGGAGTATAATTAACAAAAGACGTTCTTTATGGGTGAATTGGATTTATTCCAACAAGCTTAAAGGACGAAATTTTTTGGGATATACCTTTACGTGCAGGTTGTTTTTGGGGATGGAGGAAAATCTTATTGTTAAGAGACTCCATTAGACCTCATATTAAATACCGAATTGGGAATGGAGACACTATTTCAGCATGGTTTGATTCCTGGTTAGATATTGGTCCTTTGTGTAACTACATATCAAATAGAGAGATTATACGAGCTGGATTTAAAGGGGATGCCCGAGTTAGTGAGCTGATTAATAATGGTAACTGGATTTGGCCTACAGCTTGGTATGATTTGTTTCCGGTACTTATCAATATTAAACCACCTACCATTCATCCAAATTCGCAAGACGTTATTTTCTGGAAAGATAAGGGGGCGGAGGTGGTGTACTCAGCAGCTGTTACATAGGATTGTATTAGAACTCAGCAACAAAAAATCCCTTGGGTTGAAATGGTGTGGTTCCCCAATTGCATTCCTAGGCATTCCTTCTTAGTCTGGTTAATTATGAAAAGGAAACTGAAGACTCAAGATAAGCTCAGGCAATGGGATGTCAGCAGCGCGACTAACTTGAATTTGATTTGCTGTCCACTTTGCAGAGGTGGGCCTGATTCTCATGAACATATTTTTTTTAATGTGTTTATACGTTGCAGGTGTGGAACTTAGTAAAGCCTCTTGCTATGATGCAACATATTTTATGCAAATGGGACGACATTGTTGATTGTTTTCTCATTAAGGGACACCAAAATAATGTGAGGATAGTAATTGGAAAACTTCTTGTATCTGCTACAGCTTATTTTGTATGGCAGGAGAGAAACAACAGATTATTCACCTCAAATGAAAGACCCATTGCTCAGCTACGGGATATTATTGTTACAACGGTGCGACTCAAACTGGTCACCATGAAATTCAAGAGGAAAACGAGAGGGCTGAGTATACTTGATCGTTGGAAGCTTCCAGTCTCATAGATTTGTTGTGCGTGATGTTAAAATCCAATAATTGATTGAATTATTAACTAGTTTCTTGTTATAGGTTTCTGGTTTTGCTAATTTTTTGTAGCTTGTTGCACATACATACGGGGTTGTCGTATGTATGAATTAGTGTGATACTCTATCATACTACTTGTATTAACTGTTTTTGGGTGATATAAAAGCTTACCGGGGTTTAAAATCCCCTTTACCCAAAAAAAAGTGGCAAATTGGGTAAATGACCCATTGATAGTGAATATGAGTTTTGGAACAAGTTGATGTTGTAATTATGTTACAAATGTGTCAATGTACATGTTTAAGCCTTTGAATGTTAAGTATGAAGTTTGGCTTTGAATTCGAATGATTGCAAGTTTGATCAAGTGTCAAAAGTTTTTGGGTTGCTGAACTGTAGCCCACTGCGGTGCAGTGGAAATCTTCTGGTCCGAGAAACATTCTGCTCCCACTGTGGCGCAGTGGGGGTTGCATCCTCCCACTGTGGCGCAGTGGGTATTTTCTGTAAAAAAATATATCTATATTTCTCGTTTTCTTATATCGAGTCTAGTCCTTTCAAGTTAGTATCAGAGTCAAGTTTAAGGGATATAGGTATTCCCTCGTGTAGAGAGTGCCTAGACTTAAACCTTAGACGAGACTCGACCTTAGGTGTTCGAAACTTTATATGGGACCGAAAGAGTGTTTGATGATGTTAATTTATAAACTTGCTAGTATTCAAGACAATAAGAAGCCGACCTTATTGTGGTTGAAGTACTAACAATTTTTTAAACTAACCGCGTCAAACCTTGGGACGGTTTAGTATGAAGTTATAGGTTTTAGCTTATACTTCGTAGAGAGAGACAGGTTACGTGTCTAAATCAGTTTATCTACTCTTATTATAGTATGGCTGAACATCATAATGAGAAGGACAAACACAATAGGAGGAATGAAGAGGAAATCCTCTTTCCCGAGGATAGCATGGACATCTCCGATCAAATAGGGAGAACGCTAGAAAAGTATACTTCTCTCTTACTAAAATGGTTGAATGCAACAATGGAAGGGGCTATGAACAACCATATAGCTCAAATGATTAGAGAAGAGGTTGCGGTTAATGTGCAACGAGAGTTTGAGAAAAGAGATGCTAAGGATAAGGGCAAGAAAACTGAGGAGGAAAAAGAAGTGGAGGTGACGGGAGAAAGAATTTATAAAAAGAAGTTCACTTTTAGGGACTTCGAAGTATGCCACCCACCTGGTATCACGGTGACCGTGATCCCATCGTTTGTACAAGGTGGATATCGGAGATAGAAGGGGCTTTCTGTACTAGCCAATGCCCCTCACATCTTAAGGTTATATTTGCGGTGGGTATGC
The DNA here is from genome assembly GCF_010389155.1 of Erigeron canadensis. Taxonomy (NCBI): domain Eukaryota; kingdom Viridiplantae; phylum Streptophyta; class Magnoliopsida; order Asterales; family Asteraceae; genus Erigeron; species Erigeron canadensis. The sequence goes on from NC_057765.1 coordinate 17,703,114, forward strand.
TTAGAAACAGTGGGAAGAGATAGTGGGATGGTTATGTCGGAGGCTGAAGTGACAAAGTTGAGAAGCGAGTTCCTCAATGATTGTCAAGGCAATTTGAGCTTAAATGAATTCCGTGCTCAATTCTTGGACAAGGCACAAGTTTTTCTGGAATTTCTTGAGAATGACCAATTGCTAAAAGAGCAATTCTATTTAAAGTTGGGGAAGAATTTGATAGAGAAGATAAGCCTACGCCAAATGGAGTCTTTTTCCATGTTGGCCGATGTGGCTAGAGACCAAGAGATTGAACAATCAAGAGTGGAGGAAGGTGATTCGAAAAGGAAGCATGAGGACACAAATTCTCCAAACAAGCGGTTTAGACAAGAGGGTAGTTCCGGTAACAACTCTACTAGAAGAAACATTCCTTTTTGCCGTCAATGCAAGAGGAATCATTCGGGGGTATGTAGGGCGTCAGAGAAGGGTTGTTATAATTGCGGGAAACCGGGGCACACGAGCAGGGAGTGCAAGTCAAAACCTCACGACCCCGTTATATGTTTCAAATGCTATGAAGAGGGACATGTGAAAAGTTCGTGTCCAAAATTTACCAAAGAGGAAAGACTTGAGAAGAGGAGGAGGAAGGCGGAGAGAAAGAATGCTCAAGCGCATGGGAACCAACGAGGAAGGTCCTTTCAACTCACCGTGGAGCAGGCAAGGAACGCAGATGACGTGGTTACAGGTACATTTCTTGTGTATAATGTGCCTATGCAAATTCTTTTTGATTCGGGGGCGAATAGATCTTTTGTTAATTAGGATGATTCATGTTATTCACGTGTCTAAGTCAAGTCTAGATAATGCTTTACAAGTTGAAGTTGGTAATGGTAGAATGGAGATAGTGAAAGATGTGTATAAAGGTTGTGAAATCAAGATTTCTTCGGAACTCTTTCAAGCTAATTTAATTCCTTTTCCGATGGGGAAGTGTGATATAATTTTGGGTATGGATTGGTTGAGCTCTTGTAACGCTAAAATCGTGTGTGATGAAAAGGCGATATATTTGAAGACTTCTAAAGGTGAAGACTTGGTAGTTTATGGTGATAGGAAAGAGCGTTCCATAACCATTTGTACTTTCGCTCGTGCCCGACATTACATGTCTCATGGATGTCCATCCTATCTATCTCACATTGTCGATATTGAGCAGAAACCTCTATCTATCGAAGACATTCCTAATGTTAGTGAGTTTGCCGATGTTTTTCCCGAAGATTTGCCGGGCATTCCTCCCGAACGGCAAGTTGAATTTTTGATTGATCTCATTCCGAGGGCTAACCCCATTGTTAAAGCTCCTTACCGTTTGGCTCCAACATAAATGCAAGAGATGATGAAGCAACTTCAAGAATTACTCGACAAGGGTTTCATTCAACCCAGTAATTCTCCTTGGGGTGCACCGGTACTTTTTGTCAAGATGAAGGATGGAAGCATGCGTATGTGCATCGACTATCGTGAGCTCAACAAAGTGACCATAAAGAACAAATACCCTTTGCTTAGAATTGACGATTTGTTTGATCAACTTCAAGGAGCTTCGTACTTTTCTAAGATTGATCTTCGTTTGGGTTATCATCAACTCAAGGTACGTGATGAAGATATTCCTAAGACTGCTTTTCGTACTCGACATGGGAATTTTGAATTTGTTGTCATGCCTTTTGGTCTCACAAATGCTCCCGCAGCTTTCATGGACCTCATGAATCGTGTATGTCGCCCAATGCTTGATAAGTCCGTAATCGTTTTCATTGATGATATTCTCATTTATTCTAAAAGCTCATCCGACCATGAAGTTCATTTGCGAGAGGTGTTGGAAACATTACGCAAGGAGAAACTCTATGCCAAATTCGCCAAATGTGAATTTTGGTTAAGAGAAGTGCAAATTTTTGGCCATGTTGTTAATAGTGTAGGAAGTATGGTGGACCCGGCCAAGATTAATGCAGTGATGAAGTGGGAGCACCAAAGAATCCGTCGGAGATTAGAAGTTTCCTTGGTCTAGCGGGCTATTACCGTCGTTTCATCCAAGATTTCTCTAAAATAGCTTCCCCATTGACCAAATTAACTCGAAAGAATATCAAGTTTGAATGGAAAGACGAGCAAGAGATGGCTTTTCAACAACTTCGAGAAAGACTAAGTCAAGCAATGGTCCTTATTTTGCCCGATGGTCTTGAAGACATGTTGGTGTATTGCGATGCATCATCTAATGGTCTTGGTTTTGTTCTTATGCAACGGGGTGAAGTCATTACCTATGCTTCGAGGCAATTGAAACAGCATGAAAAACGGTATCCTACTCATGAGTTGGAGCTAGCGGGGGGTGGTCTTTGCTTTAAAATTTTTGGCGCCACTACCTTTATGGAGTCAAATTTACCATATATTCCGATCATAAGAGCCTCAAGTACTTCTTTGAGCAAAGAGATCTTAACAATCGCCAACGAAGATGGCTAGATCTTCTGAAAGATTATGATTGTGAGATTTTGTACCATCCCGGGAAGGCTAATGTTGTAGCGGACGCTTTGAGTCGGAAGAGTTCACATCATGCTTTAGTCGTTTCTCCTATTTGGGTGATGATTTCCAATGATTTCTTCGATCAAATTAAAGAAGCTCAAGAAAAGGCCTTGCGATGAGATCCTAAGAGAGAAAGAATTCAAGGTCAAATACAATATTTTACCAAGGATTCGCGTGGCCTTACCTTACGATTTGGGAGGATTTGGATTCCATTCTCTTGTGAGTTGAAGCAAGTTCTACTTGATGAGGCTCACAAATCCAAGTACTCCATTCATCCCGGTGCTACAAAGATGTATCATGATCTAAAGGTAGAATATTGGTGGCCCGGAATGAAAAAAGACGTTGGGAAGTATGTAGAGAAGTGTTTGACTTGTGCTCAAGTGAAGGCCGAGCACCAAAAACCTTGTGGTATGATGCAACCATTGGAAATTCCCAAGTGGAAATGGGAGCATATCACCATGGATTTCATTACTAAATTGCCCAAAACGCCTAGAAACCAATTTGATACAATTTGGGTAATAGTCGATAGATTGACGAAAAGTGCCTTATTCCTTCCCATTAGAGAAGCATCATCATCCGAAGTGTTGGCAAAGATTACGTAAAGGAAGTTGTAGCAAGACATGGAGTTCCAATCTCCATTGTTTCGGATAGAGACACTCGTTTTACTTCTCATTTTTGGCGAAAATTCCATGATGAAATGGGTACCAAGCTAAACTTTAGCACCGCCTATCACCCCTAAACGGATGGTCAAAGTGAGAGAACCATCCATACGCTTGAAGACATGTTACGGGCATGTATAATCAATTTTGGAGGCACTTGGGATATTCACTAGCCTTTAGTAGAATTCTCTTACAACAATAGCTACCATTCGAGTATCCAAATGCCACCTTATGAAATGTTGTATGGGCGAAAATGCCGATCTCCAATTTGTTGGAGAGAAGTGGGCCAATGCGAAATAGGAGGCACGGAGGTGGTATTAAAGACCATCGATAAAATTGATGTGATTAAAGAAAGACTTAAAGCGGCTCAAGATCAATAAAAGTCATATGCGGATAAACGTAGAAGGCCAATCGAGTTCAATGTTGGTGATCGTGTCTTGTTGAAAGTCTCTCCATGGAAAGTTGTTTTACGATTTCGAAAGTGTGGAAAGTTAAGTCCTCACTTTATTGGTCTTTTTAAAATTTTAACCAAGGTTGGCAAAGTTGCTTATCGTTTGGAGTTGCCCGATGAACTTTCAGGAATTCATCCTACTTTTCATGTGTCACACCTTAGACAATGCCTTGCTGATGAATCTACTTATGTGCCCTTGAACGAAATTGAAGTCGACAATAAGTTAAATTATGTTGAGGAGCCTGTTGCCATAGTAGAAGAAGAACTTAGGAGAGTTCAAAATAAAACGGTGAGGACTTATAAAATTTTGTGGAAACATGGAAGATTATCCGATTGCACATGGGAGTCCGAGCATGATGTTCTTGTTTACTATCCGTCTTTACATATGGCTTGGATCACGAGGTCGTGATCCGTTCCAAATGGGGGAGAGTTGTAACACCCCAAAGTTTTTAAGGTAAAGAAATTAACCCCTTTTTATAGTTTTGGCATTAAATTAATTTCCTAGTATTTTATTTTCAGTTATGGGGTTAATTTAGTGGAAACTTTAGCGGAGAGCGAATAAAATACCCACTATTTGTGAGTTAAGGGCGTGGCACTCAGGAGAAGTGTCAGCCAACTTCTTTTTCTATGACTCATACTTCCATTTGCTCTCCACCATTTCTTCATGCATCTTCTTCTTGTTTCTTCCAAATCAAAGCTTAATTCCTTCAAATTCAAGATAGAAATTTTAATAATAATCATCACCAACAATCCTTATCAAGCAAAATTGAAAAGTTAGGGTTTGGGAATTAGTGGTGGTGGCCGAAAATTTAAGAGATATAGGAGGGGAGAAGAATTTTCAACCTAAAGTCTTGAATTAACTCCTTGAATCTTGAGGTATTGATTCCCTAACCTAGTTTTTATCCTTTCTCTTGAAATTAAGGTTCATGGAGTAACCAAATTGGGGATTTTGCTAGAAATTGATTTATGTATAATTATTCCCCAAATTCTTAGATAACATAGTTGTCATTGAGTTGTATGATGAGTTGGGCTAAGAAATTGATATGTTCACTTGATAATATTGATTTATGAGAAAAGTTGAATTTTACTAGTTGTTGAAATGATGATGAAAGTGGTAGATTGAGCTACCTAATGAAATTGTTGAAAGTGAAAGTAACTCAATGACAAATGGGTTGGGTTTGGATTTAGAAAAGGCTAGTGATTGATAAGAATGACTAAGTTGAGTTAGTCAAGTTTGTGAATGTAAGCTTATGCATATTATGATATGATTATAGGTTGAAGCTTGTAATTGTGCATTGTCATATTATCGAGTTACTGTTCAAGTCGCGGAGGAGGTGAGTATATTTGCATACCTTTGTGTATACGTTGGGTCAATTATCATATGATGTTGAGTTGTGTCCATATGTGGTAATTGATTTGGCGTTAAGCCCATGTGGGGCATAGTGTGTATGAGGCCTAAGAACCTCCGGGACCTAAGAATCCCGATAGTTGATTTAGTGGGGCCTAAGAACCCCTTGTGAATGAGGCCTAAGAACCTCCAGGACCTAAGAATCCCGATAGTTGATATTGATTATGTTTGTTTAGCTTATATGGATCCATGTATTGCGTTAGAGTGAAAAGGTGAGCATGTAGGTGTGACACGACGGTGTCATAGGTTGCATGTAATAGTCCTTTGTGTATTGCTCTCCTTCGTGTTCATAAATGTATGCAAGTATATTCACTAAGCCTTTGCTTATATTTTAGTTTTTTCAATTTTCTTATAGGCGGTTCCGGAAGAAGGAACTGAAGTGATTGATTTAGAAGCTTGAAGTTAGAAGTCTTTTGGAAGTGCTTGTAGATATTGAAGGTACTTTGACCATTCGCGGATGAATGGCATTATTTTGGTAGAGACCTAGTTATTCCTCCTCACAATGGCTCTTGACTCATTTTGGATTGTTGGTAAAAGTGTTTTTGTACTTTTCTGCAAATTGATCTTGTGTAAATCTTTTGGTCTTGGCAAAAACTAGTTGGTGGTTTGAAAAGTGGCAAATTGGGTAAATGACCCATTGATGATGAATATGAGTTTGGAACAAGTTGATGTTGTAATTATGTTACAAATGTGTCAATGTACATGTTTAAGCCTCTGAAATGTTAAGTATGAAGTTTGGCTTTGAATTCGGACGATTGCAAGTTTGATCAAGTGTCAAAAGTTTTTGGGTTGCTGAACTATAGCTCACTGCGGCGTAGTGGGGGTGAATTTCACCCACTGCGACACAGTGGAAATCTTCTAGTCCGGGAAGCATTCTGCTCCCACTGCGGCGCAGTAGGGGTTGCATCCTCCCACTGCGGCAGTGGGTATTTTCTGTAAAAAAAAAAAATCTCGTTTTTTTATATCAAGTCTAGTCCTTGTTTGTTTCGTTACAAACAAGGCATTTTGGTTGTTCTATTTGAGAGTTCTTGTGGATTTGACAGTTCTTGAGGTTTTGAGAGTTCTTGTGAACTTACGTGTTCTTGTGGTTTGCGCGTTTAGTACATTCTTGCGCGTTTCATTTGCGTGTTCCTAAGCATTTGCGTGTTCTTATGTATTTGCATATTCTTGGTTTGAACTTAATACACAATGGCTGCAAATTATCTTAACCAATTAATACTTATGGACCATGAGACTGGTATGGGTAATTCACCACCCAAGCTGTTGATCATAGACCGATACTTTTCTTGGAAAGGTCGATTCGAATCCTTTATGCAATTCACGGACATTAGAATGTGGACTTGTATGATTGAAGGATATAGATCCCCAACTTATGAGGACAGTGGTGTTACCAAAGTATATGCTTATCATATGACTGAATCTGACAAAAAATTATATGAGGCAGAGAAAAAGGCACTGTCATGTTTAAAAATATCATTGCCACAGAAAATATAACATTTGTTTAACGGATTCAATACATCAAAAAGAACTTTGGTTAGCATTAAAAAGTCATTGTGAAGGGGATGAAACACTTCAAAAGAATCGTAGAGACCTTCTAAAGCATCGGTATAATGTATTTAATGGGTTAAGAAGTGAAACTTAGATCAACTAATTACAAGGTATCATCATTTGCTAGCAGAATTGACAGCATTTGAAGTTACTTACTCTGAGGAAGAAAAAGTTGAGAAATTTTTTAGCTCCTTGTCGGAAAAGTGAAGTAATTATATTACCACTTTGCAGGAAAAAGGCAGATTTCTCTGATATGTCCTTGACTCAGATAGTTGCTAAGTTTAGGGGACAAGAAATGAAACTAAAAAGTAGGGAAGTTGGATATAACAATGCTCAGATTCCCGAGCTTTATTACGGTAGACCTACGATCAATGTAAGTCCAAGTTCTCCAGAAGGAAGCACAAGGGCGTTCCTGAGTGAAGGTGTTGACTTACAAAAGATCTCATTTGACTCTGAAGGGAACACATGTCTTGTTTCAAGTCAGAGCGAAAATGTAGGCAATCGTGAATATCCTACCTCCAGTGCTAGTTCTATCGTGCCTATAAGTGTCAAATGTGCGAAAAGTCACTTATCCATTCTTGCGTCATTTATGACATCATATGAACAGTTTATCGAAGGAAAGGTTCAAGATCTAAATCTTATAGGGGAAGACTACGAGCAAATTGATCCTTTGTACTTAGAAGAGATGGATTTGCAATGGCAAATGGCTATGCTAACTCTTCGAGCTAAACGATTCTTATCAAGAACGGGGCGAAAGGTCGTGGGTTCCAAGCTTGGCTTTGATAAGTCAAAGATAAAGTGTTACAATTGCGAAGGCTTTGGACACTTTGCTAGGGAATGCCAGAGACCTAAGAAGGATGATAGGTCTATTGTGACTCGTCAGAACTTCAATCAAGGTGGAACAGTGCCTTCATCTTCAAATATCTCAAGACAAAAGTCATACTTTGATGTCTGGTGGAAACCAAAGCACAGTTAATCAAAGGGATTCAAGAGATTTGGTTGTCCAACAACAACATGGATAATATGATTGGAGTTCAAAAGTCAATGAAGAATATGCTTATGTTGCTGAGGTTGATTTAGGAAATTGCACGGTTCCTTTGGAGGAGACATCTTCTCAAGAATCAACAAATCCTACTCATGAGAATGTTCCTTTCACCTTACTTGAATGATCATCTTCAAATGTTGAAACATCAAGTACAAGAAATGGTGATAGTGTAAAATTTGGGATTAAAGGATCTAGTTACCTTTATGATAGACTTACATGTTACAGAGCAGCGAATAGATTTTTCTTTGCATTCCTTAATTAATGTGTGTAAAGATAATTTTAAGATTTCTCAGACTGCATCTGAGTTATATATCTAAGGGTTGATGATTTACAAAAAAAGGGCTAATGAGGATCAAGAAGAAAAATCCATCCTGATACAGCAAGTGAACATCTTGACTAGAAGAGAAAAGGATCTCTCTGACAAGATTATGCTTAATGATCAAGAGAATGATTGTATAAGAAATGAGTTAAGGGAAATCACCATTAGAAGGCAATTAGGACAAGAAAGTCATGAAAAACTAAGTAATGAGTACACTTATCTACAAAAGGAGTTGCTCTCTGCTCAATCTGAGATTACAGACTTACAATCCCGAATTGACAAATTGAGAGATATTCGAATTATGACAATTCATGCCTATGAAAACATCAAAAATGGAAATTGTCATAATGTTGACGAAATCTCAAATAAGAAGAATCATAATGTTGAGATTCCTCCACCTATCGATCATATCTATGATCCTATGGTTAAAGTGAGTGATAATGATAAAAAGATCTCCTCTGACAATCTCAAAGAACAACAGAAGAAGCCAAAATCTTCTAATCATACCAAGTACACTTATAATAAGGGTTCAATCACTCATTACACTCTAAGACTCCATTCTTGAGTTTAAAACTCAAGAAAAGAAAAGGAAGGAATGGACTTGAAAAGAAAAGATGGAAAATCATATTGCATCGTCTACATTCTTGAGTTAGAAAAATAGATTAGAAAAGAAAGGATAAGAAAAACAAAAATTACAATTATATCCTATATCATCATTAAAAACATTCAGCCAACAACCCATCTCCTCCTCCAGTCCTCCTTTTATCTTCATAAACACACCTCCAATTATATGTGTGTGCAACAAAAAACAAAAAAATAAAAATATAAAAATAATGCGTGAATGAATGGAATATGGATCTCACTCATCTAATAATGCCTGTTCAATATTTGGATTCTCTTTTTGTTATTCGATGAGCAACAACCCCTCACCAAGTAAAACCAATAATAATAATATTAATTAAGCTTTCATAACATCTCCTCATCCTTTTATTTTTCATTCTTTGAGTTGTTGCCATTAAAAACAGCAGCAGCAGATCCGAACATAGATCGGTTGCAGTAGATTCGAGCATAGATCAAGCAGCAGATTCGAGGGGTAGATTGGTACTTTTATACATTGATGTACACTTTTCTCTCCAAATCTGGCCATATTTGGCTGGAAAATTTTTGGATAAAAAAGCCCTAAGTTTTCCTTTCTTTCCCACTCTTTTCTTTAAAAAAAAACAAAACTCAAGAATGAAAAAAAAGAAGTTTTCTTAGCCCTCCCTTTCCTATCCCACAAAAAAAAAAAACAACTCAAGAATGCAATGTAAAAGGTAGCAAGAGAGTGTTCAATGAAAAAGAGTACTCTTTAGAAAGTATTGAATAGAATCTAATTGATAAAGTGTGGGAAGTTGATATAGTCGATTTTGAGCAACAAAATACACAAGTTAGAAGAGTCCTAGGAGATGGTCATCAATGAAGAATAATAGACATCCTCATTTTGTAAATTCAGGAATAGATCCTACTGCTCAGTTAGAAGTTTCTCCCGAACAATGTGCAAAATTGAAGTTACAAGAGATAACATCAAAGGCTCAGAATTCACAAACTTCGTCTGATCAAGATATACATGCATCATATTATGCAAAGGTTAAAAGGAAGAAAATAAGGAATCCAGATAAAATAGCTTGCTTCATTTGCAGAGACAAGGGATATGTGGCTAATACGTGTCCACAATAGAGTAAATCCAACATATCAAGGCAGTCTAATGACTCAGATGATAGAGATGTTGAAGATATGAATGTTCAGTTGAGAAAGAACAGAGGTAAACATGTTGAAGATAGGTCAACGAGTGTTTCACCTAAAAGACTTTCTCAAAGGTACTCAATAGTACGGAGTGGTTCGCCTATAAATGATCAAATTAGTGCTTCGAATCCAACTTGTATGAGGGATTATAAGAAGGAAGACTATGAAGATTATGTTTCTAGAAATCCCTCGAGTTATGTTGGTAAGGAACATGGAAAGCCAAGAAGTGTATCTCCTAAGAAAAATTCAAATGGTAGCCATGCTCGGAACAAAACTCCTAAGAGGAATCCCACTCCAAAACGAGGAGTCTTTAGTCGTGTTGGTGAAGATGATACATACTTTTATGATCACTTCACAGGATCAGTAAAGACTGGTCGTTCATCCATGTTTCGGAAGCATAGCCCTAGGAGAAAGATTGAATTATCTCTTGAGAAGGTGCCAAGAAACAAGAGATAAACTTCAAAATCCAGAACTCCCACTGAGAATGACGGATATTGGACAAATGTCTCAGTAAAAGATAAGGACAGTAATTTCAAGCCTACAGAGGCTTGGGTACCGCTTCCCAACTAAGCGCTTATCTTTTGTGCGGAGGACTTAGTTAGGGAAGACCATGCATTGTTGGTTATCAGTGACTGAGTCCTAGGCACATTTTTATTAGATAACATAGTGGGTTATGTTAGTATATGATCACGTAAAATGAACGTATGTCCGGAAATGATTTAAGCCTACGGGGTCACATGAAATGACACAGTAACTCTATATTATTAATTATAATATTAAAGTAATATTTTAATTAGTTTGATCACTGAAAGGTTAATTTAAATAAGTTAAAGGATTAATTGTATTTAAATTAATTAGAAGGAGGATTAAATGTGAAATGTGAAAATTAGAGTTGGACTCTAATTCCTTATATGAGGGCCGAAATTCTCAAGGCTTTTTGGCCTTAAGATTACTTGGTCACCAAGATTAAAACACTAAGAATTAACCCTATATATAAAGGGCTTAATCCAAGGGTTTTTGATACAATTCACACACAAAAAATGCCACCTTCTCTCCCTCTCTTTCCCACAGACGAAACCCCCTCTCCAAATGATTTTGGGTTTTTCGGTTCTAGGTTAGCAAGGCTTTAAACAAACGGTTGTTCGGTTCGTGATCAAGGTACTAGCATACGATATCGGGGTGTCTAGTGTGCAAACATAGAGGGATTTACTTCAAATCCTTATAAAGTTCTTCACTTTAAATAGAAGTAATAATCATGAATTTTTCATGCAATTAATTCATGATTATTACTTAGTTTTAATGATTAAATTACATGATTATTACTTAGTTTTAATTATTACTTAGTTTTAATGTAATGCAATTATTGCTCGTCACTTACCTTTTGAGTGCAATCATTTCTAGCAGATCAATTGATGAAATGATTGTACGTCAATTGGATCCTAGCCTTAATGAAATTAATTGTTTATTTAATAAACATTGGGTAATTAATTTCTTAAGAATTTATTATCGAAAATACCGATAATTGAACTTGAATCTGTTTTGTTAAAGGCAACATATCCTTCACAGGACATACACCAATCGGCTTTTAGGTTGATGCTAGAAAGGGAAAACTTTCTAAAACCAATTTCAATGACTGTTTTGTCAATAGAGAATTGTTCTAAAAATTGATGCCATTGAAACTCAGATATCGTTATTCCAAATGCGAGTGCCACTGCTTTGCAGTCGGAAGCATAAAATACTCGGTACAATAGACATATTGAGGTTGCTTATTTGATGCTAGAAGCATGTCTCCTGAGCTTCAAAAAGCAATTCGGATTGCAAAATCCGTGTGATATGATCAAATAACTCAAGTCTATGTACGGAAAACGAGTTGGAGTTGAATTACTTGAGTTAATTGAGTGACTCCATAACTTGAACACGAGTATGGGAAACCGGTGAGTGCTCATGTACTCAAGATGAAGAGTTACTTTGAGCATTATGGAAAGGTTAAAACTATGCGTATCTTCTGCCGATTGTTATTGGCATAAGAGACAATTGCAATTTGCATAGCATAGTTGGACTTCACATCAAGTTGATTGAGTATGAGGAAAACCTTCCAAGAAATCTGAGATACCCCAAGTTCTTATTATCAAAGGGGGAATAGTTTAGAAAGCAAAACAACTGTAAAGCAAAAGGCAAGAACTTTGGTAAGAGAAAACAAAGTGTTTAGTCTCAAAACCTTGAAAGCCCCTTTAGAAAAAGGAGCATACGACTAAAGATCAGTCTTGTTATCACTATGCTAAAGTGAGACACTGGGAAAGGAATTGTCCTAAGTATCTAGTTGACTTGAAGAAGAAGAAGAAGTAAGTTGATTTAACCAGTTCTTCAAATATCTTCTTTACTGAATTATAAATGTTGATTCAAATGATATTTCAATAAGAGTCAAGTTAAATTGGACTCTATCTATCTTTGACAGTGTCATCTTGCTTAAATTTTGTCAAGAAACGCATTTAAAGACTTCAATGTGAAGATATCTTACAAATCAAATGATTAATCATTTGATAAATGCGTGGTTTTGGCAAGAAACGCATTAAAAGTCTTCAATGTGAAGATATCTTACAAATCAAATGATGAATCGTTTGATAAATGCGTGTCTTTCGAATTGTCATTAGCAAGAAAAGCATTGAAAAACTTCAACGTAAAGGGATCTTAGGATCAAATGTTTCATTTGAAAAATGCATATCTTGTGTTTTTGGCAAGATGACAAGGATACCTTTTTCGCATAAAATTGGAAAAGGCTAAGGAACTACTTTGACTAATACATTCGGATGTATGTAGCCGATTTAGACATGATTCAAGGAAAGATGCTGGCTACTTTATCATTTTTATGAATGATTTCAGACATTATGGTTATGTTTACTTGCTTAAACATAAACATGAAGTGTTTGAAACATTCAAAGAGTTTAAAATGAAGTAGAAAATCAACTCGGCAAAACCATCAAGATTCTTCGTTCGGATCGAGGTGGTGAATACTTAAGCCAAGAGTTTAAGGATTATCTAAAAGCGTGTGGAATTGTCCAACAACTTACTTCTCCATACACTCCTCAACATAATGGAGTGTCTGAAAGGAGAAATTGAACCTTGCTAGACATGGTGAGATCTATGATGAGCCTTACGACTCTCCCATTTTCGTTTTGGGATTATGCTCTAGAGACTGCTGTACGCATTCTCAATATGGTTCCAACCAAGAAGGTTGACAAGACACCATATGAATTATGGCATGGGGATGTCCCTAATCTGTCTTACTTAAGAGTCTGAGGATGTGAGGCACTTGTGAAGCATGATACGCCTCACAAACTTGAACCCAGAACTACTAAGTGCATCTTTGACAGTTACCCTAAGGAAACGATGGGTTATGACTTCTATGATCCCGTCAAAAACACTGTTCGCGTTGCTCGATATGTTGAATTCTTTGAAAAGAAATTAGCTCAAGAAAATAGTGGGAGGGTTGTAGAACTTGATGAAACTCAAAAGGAAGATGTGTCACCTTTTGAAGCTCCTAGAATCATCAACTTGCTGGGGGTGGGGGTGGGGGTGGGGAAATGTTCAATGTGATGAACCTCCAGTCGATGATAATGAAGCGATTTCACTTCGTAGGTCCGAAAGGACAAGACGTCCTACTGACAGATTATGTTTGATGGTAGAAGAAAATGTTTTAGGAGATCTCGATGAGCCTCTGAATTTCAAAGCTGCATTATCAGATTCGGAATCTGACAAATGGCTTGAAGCTACGAAGGTGGAAATGAAATTCGTGATTGATAATCAAGTCTGGAGCTTGGTTGATCTTCCACAAAATGCTCAAATTGTTGGGTGTAAGTAGATCTTCAAGAAGAAGACGGACATGGATGGAAATGTACACACTTATAAAGCTCGTCTCGTGGCGAAAGGTTACACTCAATGTTTCGGTGTTGACTATGATGAGACCTTTTCTCCAGTTGCGGACATTAGAGCTATTAGGATTCTCTTAGCCATAGCTGCGTACTATGACTTTGAGATATGGCAAATGGATGTTAAGACTGCCTTCTTAAATGGTTACTTAGATGAAGAAGTCTATATGGATCAACCTGAAGGTTTTATTGATCCAAAACATCCCAACAAAGTATGCAAAGCTTCAAAGGTCCATTTATGGACTAAAGCAAGCATCAAGAAGTTAGAACAAACGGTTTGATGAAGAAATCAAAAAGTTTGGTTTTGTTCAAAATCCCGATGAGCCATGTGTATATCGCAAAGCTAGTGGGAGTAATGTTACTTTCCTTGTCTTATATGTTGATGACATATTGATCATAGGAAAACACATTCCAATTTTACAAAATGTTAAATCCCATCTTAGAAAGTGTTTTGCCATGAAAGACTTAGGAGAAGCGTCATTTATTCTTGGAATCAAGATCTACCGAGATAGATCAAAGCGGCTGTTTAGATTAAGTCAAAGTAAGTATATTGAAAAAGATCTTGAAGCGTTTCAAGATTGAGAATTCTAAGTGTGGTTTCGTTCCCATGCGAGAAAGACTTAACTTATCTAGCAAGAACAGTGCTTCTACACCTAATGAGGTGGAGCATATGCGAAAAATCCCTTATGCTTCAGTTGTGGGATCTATTATGTATGCGGTAAGATTCACTAGACCTGATATTGCGTTCACGCAAAATATAGTTAGCCACTATTAGCAAAATCCTGGATAGGATTATTGAATTACTGTAAAGAACATTCTTAAGTACATGTGTGCTACCAAAGAATTATTCTTGGTGTATGGTTGAAATCCCAATCAAAGTTCAAATGGTAATAGAATTTGTGATGTTGGATTTTAGACTGATAAATATGATTCAAAATATCAGTTGGGATACGTCTTCATTATTTAAATGAAGGCACGGTGGAATTTTATGAGTTAAAAACCACAGTTGCCATGACTGCAATAGAGTCTGAGTACATTGCCGCCTCAGAAGCCGCAATGGAAGTAGCTGGATAAGGAAGTTCGTTAGCGGGCTTGACGTGATCCCCTCAAGTGACTTACCCACTGATATGTACTGTGATAATACTGGTGCATTAATCATTGCCAACGAGCCCAGAGCTCAGAAAGGTGCCAGACATTATGCTAGAAGATATCACTATATTCGTGAGCAGATCAAACTAGTTTAGATCAAATTACTCAAAGTTCACACAGATTTTAACTTAGTTGATCCTTTCACAAAAGCTTTTTCTAGGCCCAAGCTTGAAAGGTATGCCGAGGGCATAGGACTTAAATTAGCTGGTTATTTCATGTAAATCCGTTGTTTCGGTATTTGGATAAGGGATGTTAAACAATTTATATTTTTCATATTGAAATAAAGTACTTGATATATTTGATTTCATTTAATATTAATTGTATCCTATATTTGCATGTTTAATCCTTGAATATTTCATTTGTCCATTGTCGATTCATTATATGGGAATATAATTAAATTAAGACAAATCTGATTGATTGGTTGTATTCTTTGAATATATAATGGCCGGTCCCACCAAACTCACATGGTATTCATATGATGCATATTAGACTACCCCACTAATGAATTTATCACTTTATGGATCGGCGTCATTAAGTGAAATTCGTAAATGACTGCTTTACTGATCCTTTGACTTAAGATACAAGCAGGTCAGCATATATGAATTTCACTTACTTGATATAGTTCTAACTCTCCTGCATAAGGGAGTACATAAAGCGCTATTTTCAGAAAGTGTACTGAAGTATAATGACTGACACGTGTAGTCAATACAGGATTTGTTCCTTAAACTGATAGTTGCAGAATGATACCACTGGGCCCCTCATTGGGACTATTTAAGATGTTTACATGGCCATGTCCAAATAAATCCAGACGTGTCTCGATTATATTTGGTAATCTTAAGTAGTGATGAAATGAGAAATAGAATCGTTAAATCATGAAATGACATTGATCCGTATTCATGTTTAACACGATATCTGAACAAAGGGATAATAAATGTCTCAACCATTTAAATATATTTTAAGAAACTATACTTAAATATTTCTGGGAGCATTGGCGTGTTGCTAGACGCTAACCAATGTTATTACCTTCATTTATTACGAGCTCAAGTGGGAGCTGTTAGTATATGATCACGTAAAATGAACATATGTCCGGAAATGATTTAAGCCTACGGGGTCACACGAAATGACACGGTAACTATATAATATTAATTAATATATTAAAGTAATATATTAATTAGTTTGATCACTAAAAGGTTATTTTAAATAAGTTAAAGGATTAATTGTATATAAATTAATTAGAAGGAGGATTAAATGTGAAATAAGGAAATTAGAGTTGGACTCTAATTCCTTATATGGGGGCCGAAATTCTCAAGGCTTTTTGGCATTGAGATTACTTGGTCACTAAGATTAAAACCCTAAGAATTAACCCTATATATAGAGGGCTTAATCCAAGGGTTTTTCATACAATTCACACAAAAATCTCTTCCTTCTCTCCCTCTCTCTCCCACGGCCGAAACCCCCTCTCCAAAGTGTTTTGGGATTTTCGGTTCTAGGTTAGCAAGGGTTTAAACAAGCGGTTGTTCGGTTCGTGATCAAGGTATTAGCATACGATATATGGGTTGTCTAGTGTGCAAACGTAGAGGGATTTACTTCAAATCCTTATAAATTTCTTCACTTTATCATCTACATTAAGAGGTAATCCTAATCCTATTTCAAGGTTAATTATTTGATTACATGGTTATATTTGCTTCTGTTGCGTACTCGTGTTTAATGATATTTGTTATTGTTAGAGATAAAAAATGGTGTTAAAATGTAAGTATTTTAGATGTGGAAGGGGCATTAGTGAAACTTAGATTTATGATATAAATAGCCCCCTTCTACACATTAATTGTAAGCCTTTCACCATTTTCTTAATTAATTCCAATCATTCCACTCCAATTCTCTCTCAATCTTCATCCCCAACCTCCAAACACACACAAACACCTTTTCACACACTAACACCATTTTTGCACAAATCTAGCTCAAATTTCTATTTTACATTTGGTATCAGAGCACAACAACTATACGTTGGCAGATCCAGAACTTGATTTGGTGCAATAATCATCCAATTTTCAAATTTTTCTTTCCAAAACCGTTTCTGTTACGAACAGTGGGATTTTGATATAGTTGATCATATCTCGTAATTTGTATACCGTTCGAAGCGTCTTTCGATTATGATTTCATCGGTATATCATTTGTGAAATTTCGTTAAGAAACGAAGGAGATATCATTGATTTACTTTTCGAATTTTATTCAAAATGATCTTCACTGTTCTTCACCATTTCACCTATCAAATCTCATAAAATCATAGTTTTTTGTTCACCAATAGATTCGTGATACTTTAAAACACATTCCTGTCAAATTTCAAGTTCCAATTCAATCTAAATCTCTAGTTCGAATTTTAGCTTTTTGGCGTGATTTTTGAGTTTTGAATCTGTTGTGTTTTGTGTTGAATTTTGTTCGTAGATGTGTAGTTGAGGTGAAAACGAGCAGTTTGCAAGTGATTTCAAGTTCTAACTCCTAGTAATTCAAAAGTTATCGAAGTTTTTCAAGTCGTTAATGGAGTTTTTGGTTAAAACTGCTTGTTGAGGAAGAAGATGATCTCAAGACGATCTTGATAGGACGATCTTATTTTGGCTCTCGTTTCACTTTCTGTCCCTAAGACGATCTTGACAAGACCGTCTCACCTAGGATGATCTTGTTTACCATATTTGGATCTGTGTGATCGAGTTTGTGGCTGTGTGGTTTCATGTTTTGGTTGGGAACCATACACTCTAGGTAACTAATCATCATTGATTGGTTTTGCTCAAAAATCTTTCTTCCAAATCTAAACGAAACTCTACCCAAAATTTTTTAAATTTCTATACTTAGAAATTTTTTCACACAAAAATTTCTAAGACGATCTTCACCAAGATCGTCTCAGCTCTTGAAACTAAGACGATCTCCTCAAGATCGTCTCATCTCTCATATTCCAAGACGATCTCTTTAAGATCGTCTCACTTTCACTTCTACATTTTCAAACCTTTCTAAGGACGATCTTATTTGTAACAACCCTACTTTTTAATATTATATACGTGCTAGTTAGGTTGTGTATGTTCCCGCAAGCCATAGTTATACTTGAAGCTAGTAGATAATGCCCTTAATTTAGTAATCTATAGCTATTGATTAGTTCTAAATTCAATTTAATAAAATACCATTGAACAAAAACTTTATTAATGTTCAATTAAGTTATAAATAATAAAGCGAGTATCACAAGTTGAGCTAGCGATTTAAAAATACTTGTAAATGCCCAACAATCTAACCATCAAGCCAACTAACTAATATTTGGTCATGGAAATAGTATGAGCATCTTAAAATATTTATAAGTCCTTATGTACAAAAAAAAAAAATGCTTGAATAATAATAAGTGTATATATATAAGCCTAATATAATTACAAGAATTGTAACCAATGAGCCATGTAACAAACTTAAAACATAAAAATATATACATACACATATATATACATGACTTATGCAAGCATTTATATATTCCTAACCAAAACAACCAATTACTTACATTTAACTAACAAAAACAAATACCCACTAAACTTATACATACACTAATATACTTACACTATAATTTAACAAAAACAAAAAAAATACTCAAACCCCTTCATTACCCCCCATGAGGCCGCCCCCCGCCCCCCCTTTCTCCCCCTCACACACTCCACATTTTTGAATATTACTCCTCCCAACTCTCCCTTGAAACTCACACAAAACACACTCTTCACTTTCTACACACACCAACTTTATTTCTCTCTCAAAAACTCTCCTCCCCTTCCTCTCTTCTTCTTGAATTCGGCCAGCCTAAGGAACAAAGGAAAGACAAAGCAAAACTCATCTAAACACTTGTTAATAATTAGGGTTTAGGTTAGATTAAGCAAGGGTTTGATTAAGCTAAGGATTAAGGGTTGTTTTGAGGTTGAAACAAGGGTTATTAGGAGCTTTTTGGGTCACGAAATTTCTGCACATTTTTCATCTTCAAAAGTGTTCATCAAGGGTATATATCTTCATCTCTTAACTAGTTTAATCTTGTTTATGTTCATATTTAAAAGGTTTTATCAAAAGGTTATGTTTTCTTTATGTTTCCTCTTGAATATGCACTTGATGAGGGCAAAGTTGATAGGATCTTTCTTTCCATGCTCATGCATGTTGAATCCATGAAGAAAGATCCAAGGATTCAACTAGTTAAAAACCCAAAAGTGTAGATATATATTATATAGCTTTTGATATGGTTTTTCTTGTGAAAGATGGTCATATTAATGTATATTATGAAGAAATATTTTCTGGAAAATTTGATTAAAAAAAATATGTATTTGATGTTATATTGATAGATCCATAAAAGTTTGTATCAAAAAGTGTTGATGTGTGTTGATAGTTTGTAAAGTAACTTTTATATAAAAAGATGAACATATTTTATATAATATTTGTACATATATTTCTGGAATATTTCATAAAAATATGTTTTCATGTTGATGGATTTGAGATGGATAAAGATTTATGTTAAAAAGTATTGATTTAAGTGCATGCATGTTAGATTTAAGAAGGTTGGATTGTTGTTTGGATTATGAGATGGTTAGAGACTTGTATTAACTGAAAATATGTTAATCTTGAAGTTAATATTCTGGAAATTTTTTTATAAAATATCAAAAGTATAAAGCTTGGATCAAAACAAGTTAAAATATGCTTGAAATCGTAAACCGAAAACTTGTAAAAATGCATTTTGAGCACACACATGCACCATAATATTTTGAGCATGAAAACATGACAAACCTACTGGAAATATGATATACCAAATGTATAAAATGCAAGTCCCTTGATGTATGGCAAGAATTAGCTCAAAAATCACTTTTTCGGGTCAATAAATCACTAACCAAAAGCACAAAATTACACATATCACACCACCACCACTATCACGACTTGAACCAACAAAATATGATGAAATTACTGTAATATTTGAGTTAAGAATGAAAATCCATTTTGAAGTACCTTTATAGCTTAAGAAATGAGGCTAAAATCACTATTTCGGTAAACGATTTTTAATTATAAAGTCCTCAATTTAAGCAAGACACAAGAGAGGTTGAATTGATATGAATTTGTGTTGATATAAGTTGCCAAAAAGGCCTGGAATTTTCAGACTAAAACTCTTGTAGTGATTTGTAAGAATTTCTATGATTTAATGAATTAAAATGGTAATTAAAAGATATATAAATTAATAAATAAATTATATAAACCATGAATCTGATCAAAGCTACTTAACCAATGATAAAAGTGACCAAACCTACTAGGGAAAAATAATTACAAGCAAGGGAACAAAAACTATACAATTTAAAAATAAATTATTAAGTAAAAGTCACTAATTAATCATTATTATTAAATAAATAGAAATAATGCACAAATCAATATAAAAATCACAATATTACAAATAAAAAGGCTTAGAAATCAGTAGATAATCCATCTATAATTATCTATGAATTTTAGAGATAATTTAAGGACTTAAAAATAATTATAAGGAATTATTTAATTAGTAAATCAATAAAATAAGTAAATTATTAATTAAATAATATTAAATTATATAAATAATTATAAATCAGTAAGATATATCAACATTAATATTATAAGAACACACATGTCAAATATGGTTATTAAACAAAGTATGCAATGAAAAATATATATAAAACAAAGTTAAACTACCAAAATTTCAATAACCGAACAAAATCGTATGAATGACCTTTACTACCAAATGTCTTCCAACCAAATGAGGTGAATAACATAATGTACTTGAATTCCATAATTAAACAACAACCAAAGATGGGCAAGTCTACTAGCATACATCTCATGATCTAGGTTACTACTAGTCATGCAACACACACTTACGTTGTGCATATTTCGAATACCATGGTTTAGGCTTGCTTGAGGAAAGACACCACTAGCCGAAGATCTCACTTTTGATCAGATCTCTTTCACTCTCAAATCAAGTGAGTCATAGCCCCTTTTCAAACTATTTTATGTGTTTAACTATCGAGGTGAAAAGCATGATATATAAATGAAATTGCTTTTATATACATATATATGAAATGATTCTTGATAATATGATTATGAAATCAAATTGTTGCGTATGTTCAATGTGATAAATGTTTTATGATGAGCTTGAGTTCTGTCAACCCGTTTTCTTTCGGTACACTACTATTTACTCCGAAAGTGGAGGCCTGTAGTTAGATAGTTGCGCAACTAGGATTTGTCCACCCACCCAACGTGTAACGGTGGGATGTTTGGTTGCCTTTGTGATGGCCATCATTCCCAGTCCGACCACGCGGTGTTCTAGCTACCTTAAATTTGAATGGTCGTCTCCATGGCACGACCCTATTATTATTAATACGGCACTTGATTGACAGCTTGTGCTATGAAATGAATTATATATATATTGATGGACTTGATAAAATGGTAGTAGTAGTAGTGGCTCAAGCATTTACTCATCAAAGTTTACTTGAAATATGCCCATGTGGCTAGATGATATTAATATTATTATGTTGGTTATTATAAGTTGAATATGCGCTTAGAAATGATTATTTGAGAGAATACTTGGAAATTTTAAGACTCATTATCCTTGAATATGGTTGGAAATATATATGTGTTGCTAGTTAAAACCTATGAACTCACTCAACTCTCGTAGTTGACACTTTTTCTTCATGCTTTTCAGGTTTAGAGCAGTAAGTAGCTTCAAGGACCGCTTCTTGGATTCTATGTGTTTGTTGTTTGGTTGGACAAGTATTGCAAACATTTGATTTTTTAATTATGAATTTGGTTATGTAATGGATTTAGACGTCATCTTGAACTTGTAATATTTTGAATTTGAATGTCATTTGAAAACTTGTGTCGATGTTTTATATTTAAATCTTTTGTACCATGTCGTTCTGTGGCATCTCGTGTTTCCGCCTTAGTCGGGGTGTTACATTATTCAAGATCGTTTGATTTCCAAAAGTTCCAAAACAACTTCTCCTTAGACGATCCCTTTCAGATCGTCTTACATTCCATTAATTAATTAAAAAAAAGTCTTTTGGAGGGAAAAATAATTTTTTCCCATGACCTTAAAATGGCATGATTCATGGAGATTTGAAGTTTGTTAGCGTTCGAAAAATTTTCGGTCCGTTTTTGTGCGTTTTCGACGCGGTTTTGGCGAAAATTTTTAGAAATTATCAAATTTTTCCTATGATCATGATATCCAAAGTTTACATGAAATTCAAAGTTTCATAAGAACATATTTCGGCAGCAAAATTTGGAGGGAAACCTGAAATTCAAAAATTTTCAATTCTTAATTCTTCATTTCAATTTCAATCACAATTACCTTTCATTTCATTTCACCTTTGCTCAATAAAATGTCAATCGAAATTACAAAAGATTCTATTCATTCCTTGTTAGAAGATTTAACAGGCTTAGAACCAAGTTGGAAAGAGATTCATTATCATGTTTCTAAAACTTGCTCATGTGGTACTCAATATGTTTCTACAAATTGTATTGTGGCTAAATGTGAAAGAAAAGAAGCTAACTTGAAAAAGCTTCTTGATATTCTGGAACAACACCACAATTTCCAATTTGAAGTTCAACATCTCAAAGAAGAAAACAAAGAGCTCAAACATACAAATGATCTAAAATTGTCCAACATGGAAAGTGTTAAAAAAGAACAAGATCTTTTGCAGTCCAAGATTTCAAGTCTATCAAAGGAATTGGAAACTTCTAACAAGAAGCTGAATGATACTATCTTGGAGAGCAAATCAAGAGAACTTATTTTGCAAGAAAAGATTTTAAGTCTTCAACTTCAGTTGCAAAATGAGTCCTCCATTTTCTTCACTATGGGGAGCAAGTTCATTGATGAGATGAACAAAGTTGAGAAGGAGAGACAAGATGTTTGCAACAAAATCAAGACTCTTGAAGAGAATTGTTTGCAATTTCAATCAAATGAAACATCTCTACAAAAGAGAATCTCTGAACTTGAGATGGAATTGCAAACACAATTAACATCTGGTGACACTCAAAGTGATGATGGCTCAGTTTCTCATGATGCAAGTCCAATACTTCCAAATGAACTTGATGCTCCAAAGAAAGTTTGCACTGAGTCCATCCCAAAGAGCTCAAAGATCAAAGTTTCATCTCATGCTGAACGTAAAGCTTCTCAATTTACTAAATATGCCTTATTCAAGGATAGAAAGTATTCTTTGAAGCCTACTATTGATGGAACACAGTCTCTCATTCCATTCTTATCATTTGAAGACAACTCTCAATTCATTTCCCAAGCAAAAGCTCAGTTGACAAAGACTAAGCCAAAGTCAGTTTATAAGCCCAAGTCAACTGAGTCAAGGACATTCAAATATTCACTTCGGGAGTTATTTGATCTTGCACCAAAACCATTTGCAGTGCAAAAAGTGAATGTCTTTGCTTCTCCACTGCTCCCACGGAAAATTCACTTTTCCTCAATGCCAAGTTTTTATCCTCCGTGGAATGCAGATTCTATTCATCGAATAGATGATACTTACATTTGGAATGTGAAGACAAAAACCATTGGACCTCAGCAAAAATGGGTCCCAAAGGTTGTTTGTAAGTGATTCGATGAAGTTGGTTTATACACATGTCAGTGTATAACCCGGGCTAAAGGTGTTGTTTATTGGACTACTACTTCATAATGGTTGATTCCCCAGTTTCGACTTCAAAGAGACATGATGAACATGTGGCCACACATTCATCATGAGGTGAAGAAAGAGAACAATGAAGTCGAACAAGTGTGTGTGCGTTCTTGAATTTTGATGGGGAGAAAGAAGAATTCATCAGTTGAGGGGAAGAAAGATAAATTGTTGACTAAAGTGATCCCCAAATTGATTCTTTGAAGATAGTTATCGCCAACGTGGTGGGTACGCCGCGGGTACAACCTATACATAAGCGTTGGTGGTATGCAAATATGATTGTTTGATCAAGGGGAAGTTTGTGATGAAAATGATGTTTGTCCAAATGTTTCAAAAGAGAGATTCATTAATTAAGGGGAAGTGTGACAAAGTCAAAATTGTCAAGAAGAGGCTTTCATGTTCAAATCTAAAGGGCAAAGATCAAGTTTCCGCAATGCTTATACCCTGAGAAGTTCAAGACTTACAGATACATCTTTAAGAAAAGTGTGAAGATTAAAGACGTAAAGCCAAGTTTGATGGAAGATCTTGAAGACAATGAGAAAGCTTCGAAGACCTTCATCAACAAATTCATATTTAAAGATGTTGTCATGCATGTATTACATTTCAACACCAAGGGGAAGAATGTTAGAGATAAAAAAAAGGTGTTAAAGTGTAAGTATTTTAGATGTGGAAGGGGCATTAGTGAAACTTAGATTTATGATATAAATAGCCCCCTTCCACACATTAATTGTAAGCCTTTCACCATTTTCTTAATTAATTCCAATCATTCCACTCCAATTCTCTCTCAATCTTCATCCCCAACCTCCAAACACACACAAACACCTTTTCACACACTAACACCATTTTTGCACAAATCTAGCTCAAATTTCTATTCTACAGTTATGTATTCCAACAAGTTATCGTACTTATGTGGTATTTTCTTCATTGTAAATCATTGTGCAAGTCCTATGTATGTTATTTATAATTTGTGTATAAAAGAACGTATTTGGGAAAAGCGAGTATATATTTAAAGTCCTACTTTAATTTATGCTTGTTAATAAATCATTTGGTATAACATGATGATTGTTATCTTATGATGAATATGCAAAGTTGATTTACTTGTGATGGTTACACTAAGGTCTTTGATCGATCGCATTTTGTATTGCTAATCCAGATGACTAGAATGAGTAATCCTTAGTCAACATCTCTCAAGAACCATCTTAAACTTAGAAAATGCAACACAAAAATATAATAATGGATAAAGGGGGAGTCGGTACTTCAAGAGAAATGAAGAAAACATGTGGCATTTAAGTTTACTCATTTGCTACATCCGATCTTCTTGTAAGTAATTAGTCCTTCTAAAGCCACATTAGTGTACCAAAGCAGTTTAAGGGGGAGTCGTTACCGTAAGAAAAATGAAGAAAACATGTGGCATTTAAGTTTACTCATTTGCTACATCCGATCGTCTTGTAAGTAATTATTCCTTATAAAACTTCTTCAGCATACTAAAACAGTTTAAGGGAGTGTCGTTATAGCAAAAGATATGGAAATCATATGGCATTTAAGTTTAGTCATTTGCTATATCCAATCTTTTTGTAAGTAATTACTCTTTCTAAAACTTACTTATATATACCAGATTAAGCATAACTATTTTAAGATGAGTTAGAGTAACTTTGAGCATAAAATTACTGTGACTGATTTTTTTAACTTTATGCTTCGTAAGGTATATCGTAAAGACAGTATTAAGCATGACTATTACAAGATTTGTTAGAGTAATTTTGATTCTAAAATTACTGTGATCGATTTTGTAACTTTAATAAAAGGGTTCTATTGCACAAGAGAATATGTTATTTAGGGGATTTGGTTTCCAGGGGAACTTAGTTGTGTTCTATGTGAACACTGAATAAATGTGTATCGTGATAAAGGTGTAGTGTAAGAAAAGAAAATTTTGAGTGTGTTTAGTACACCTCGAATTAGGTCTTGTAATTAGATTGTTCGAAAGATTAAGTGAAATAGTTAAAGTTTCGATCAAAATGGGTCAAGCGGAGTCACTAAGTTGATATATTTCACAGATATTTTGATTTGCAATTTATTTTAAATAATTGAATTAAAAATACTTAATGTGTGAGCTAACATGATAAAGACTTGTATTATAATCTTAATTGTGAGAATCAGTCATAAAATATATGTGATGTTTCAGTTTAAGTATTTGCAAGTTCAATTATTTATCATTGAGATGAATACATGTGTTGTATAAATATCTTGAGTTTGCTGATGTGATCGCAAAATTGTTTATCTTTAATGGATGTGTGTCGACCGTTAAGATAAAGAGTCTCGAAAGTGTATGAAAATTGGGTCTATCCAGTCCGGAATAGAGAAAACTCAAACTTAAATGGAAGCAGAATATACTTACACATCAATAGCTCTGCAAAATTTAAACGGAGACGAAGATATAAATGGAGAGATTGTTTATTGTGTTATTCAATCTTGTATCTTTATTTTTGTTGTATTTGAATTGATGTAACAGCATTGATTATGTTCAATGTTTGTTAATGTCAAATACTTAACAAGGATTCTTTGTACTTCACTAATTAGTGACATATCGGGTCTTAATTTAATGATCATATATTGTAAATTTGTCTAAGTTGTGACATTTATCGAGAATTTCTTTAATGAGAAAAATACGATAAATTATAATACAAAAAGTGTTTGTATTTGGCTTTATCGTGTTCTCTAAAGAATTCTTTTTATTAATCATATCGGATTCAAGAAAATTTTGTGTCAATTTTTCAAAGTGTTAATCAACTTTGTTAATGTTGACTTTATGGAAAGTCAATGTTCACATGAATCGAAAAATAAGTTTAACTTTTATGTGTAAAATGTACCAAGTGAACTCGTATGCATAATTTAACAAAAAGGGTTAAGTATGCATATTGTTGTTAAGTTAGTATAAATGTACATGTTTTACTTTGAACTTTATGTGCGCATTTTCTCAATAGGGTTGAATTTGCGTGTTCTAGTCAAGTAAAAGTGCATTTGCGAGTTTAACTTATTAAGGTCTCATTTATGTGTTTAGCCAAGTGGACATCATATGCGTGTTTTGCAAAAAGGGCTGCGCGTTTGTCAAGTGGGCTTAAATTTGCGTGTTCTAGCATAATGGGCTAACATATGCGCGTTTATACTAATGGATCGCATTTGCGTGTTTTGGCACAATGGGCCAGACATGCGTACTTGTGTATGTGTCTTAGGGTTTGCGTGTTTGTGTGAGTATATAAAGAAGATGACACACATTTAATGATTTTATCTTAAAATCATTTGCGTGTTCTTCAAAACCTCCATTTGCGCGTTCCCTGTTCAAGCACTATACACACCTTCGATTCATAAGACTTGATCTATACGTGTTTTAGACACAAGAAACACATATATTAACACTTATTGAACAAAGGTATATGATTTACAAGTTTTCTAAGTCCAAATTTCGTGTTTGAATGACCAAATATTCAGGGTTTTCTTTTTCGAACATAAGACCATTAAATGGGACTATTAACATGAAATGGATGAAGAAATGGAAGCAATAAACATTTAAATCGGACTAATACGAAGCTAATCGTATCAGATTTAGAGGTTTTTGGGTTTAAATCGACTGGATTGTGTTTTGAGAAGATGAACAGCCATATGTGTGTTCTTCACCATATGCATGTTCTTCACCATATGCGTGTTCATCACCAGATGCGTGTTCTTGGGAACGCAGAAAGTCATCTTCAAACGCTTCCAGAATTTGCGTGTTCTTGATGACGTCATCAAGGTCAAACGCGCATTTGACCAGATATGCGTGTTTCAAAGTAAAATACACCATTTGCGTGTTTTGTCACCATTTTCGTGTTGTTACTCCATATGCGTGTTTCATGACTTCTAAAAATTTTAAATTAGAAAAATTTTAAAATAAGTAAAATATGAAACAAAACACATACTATCCAGTCAAACCCGACACCATATGTGTATATGGACACCATATGTGTGTGTATAAGGAATTCGCTTGTTCTAGGACTTCGGAAAATTTTCAAAATGGGAAAAACTTTGAATAAGTTAAATTAGAAATTACGAATTGCCTTATAATTTTGAACTTTAAAATTTAAGTAAAACAAATGGTTTTCGGTTAAATTTTAATAAAGTTCCAAGTGTCACTTATTAAAACTAAAGGTTTTTGAAGGTTATGAAACAAATGGTTTCGCGACTTTAGAAAACAATAAAAGTTTTAATTTCGACTTGTTGATTCGTTAAAATTTGGTGACGTTTTAAGCGGATTATGAAACAAATGGCTTCACTATCCTAGAAAACGTTAAGGATTTTATTGTTCAACTTAGTTGTTGATAATTGAAGTTGATAACCGAACCGATGAAACTATGTGTTTCAAGGGTTTTTGAAAATGTTAACACTTTTAAAGTTCGACCATATTTGTTGTTGCTAACCGTTTGTTTGGTTGTTGTTTGTATCTTTGTGCAGATGGCTGAGAGACACTTTCACAACAATCATAATTATTTGATTAATTTGGATGTAAACCAAGCTAATGCTGGGAGATTTGTTAGGATTCTTGAATTTCTGCAATAGTCAAGAATCAGACATGTTCTCACAGCTGACCCAGTTATCTATCTGACTTTCTTAAGTCAATTTTGGGCATCTGCAAGATTGTTACCCGGTGCTATCCCAAGTATTAAAGCGAGGGTGAATAATCAGACCTTCCAGTTCACTGCCTCTGACTTGATTGGTATTCTTGACTTGGGAACTGATGACCAAGAGGGAGGAGTGAATGGTCCAACCACATATCCCCAAGCACTTAGATTGGGAGCATTCAGAAGAACGGGGTATGTCGGTCCTGCTAACTGGAACACGTTTAAGAAGAACTATTTGATGGACAGATGGAAATTCTTTTCAATTCACATGTGATACTTGTTGCTCTGAGCAATAAGAAGTCTGGTTATGACTCATTGAATGTCGAAACCCAATCACAAGTGATATCTTTGGTGCTGAACAAGCCTTATATCTTCTCTCGTTATATCTTTAATGAGATGAGCAGGCAGATAAGGGCAAGGGAAGATGAGAGATTTCTGATGTATCCGAGGTTCGTGATGCTTATCATAATTGCTCGACTACCCAATCTTGTTCCGAAAGGTCCCACTGAATCGGTGACTACGATGCCTAACCGTATCTTTACCGATAGTTATAGATACCGTGGAAATCTTCCACAACAGGCTCAACCGAGGGACAGAAACCTCTTTGATGTGCTTGTTAGTTCCGCTTATGTTGCTCCAGAACATAATGGATTTGCGCATGAGGATTCTGATGTCGAATATGATTTTGCTGTTGCTCCACAGCTGATCCCTCCACAACCTCCCGTTGCACCAATGATACAACAAAAACAAAAACAACCAGAACAATCACCTCCAGCTGCAGCAGAGGCTCCTCAAGTGTTGTTGGTCCAGGAAGAAGCTGCTGAAGCAAATCCTGAAATCGTTGTTGAACAACTTCTTGCACAAAACCAAGAAGTCAACATGGATGTTGACGATAGGGATTTGGATGCAGAGTACGTCGACGATATGGTTATAGATAACCAAGACGACGCTACTGATGACATTGGAGGAGATGTCAACCAAGGAGAAAGAGGTAACGGGGATGACGATGGAGATGATGACGGGGATGATGGTCAGGATAATGCTACTGGCAGAGTACCCATAGGTCAAGGTGTTGGTAGTATGTCTGCAGCAGTTGATCTCCCCATGGCTGAAGCTGATTCCCAGACAGCTGTAGAAGAAGAAGATCCCTCTATGTCAGGGCGAAGTCTCAGCAGAAAGAGATAACGTCAGGACACTGAGGTGTCTAATGTAAATGAGTCTCTTGGGCTCATTGAAGAGACATATTTTCTGAAGTGGAAGAGACAAGACAAGATTTGGATGAGCCAGCACAGAGTGTTCAAGAGCCTGCACAGGACTTAACGGAAGCTACGACTGAAAGACCTCTCCATTCAGACAATATAGGTACAGGATTGATTGGTGCATCTTCCTCGAGTTCAGCAGCACCATCAACTCCTCAAGTTCATATCAGTCCGCCGGTCATCAAACAGCTGTGGTATCACTGGTTGGTGCAGATGATGACCAGTCACCTCCCAACATAGTAAGACTTTTAGGAAATCAAGATTGGAGATAGACCAGTCTTGATGACTGCAAGACCTAGCAGCTCAACAACAACACCAATCATGTCTTCGTCGACGACTCTATCGTCTACAACAAGACCATTAGTGACTTTCTTCACAACAAGGAGTTGCTCAGATTAACAAGGAAAGAGTATCCAAGTTAGCTGAGGACGTCCAGCGGATGAAAGCTCTAGTTGCAGGCATGTCTGACAAGCTTAAAGGTAACGAACAGTCACACCGAAGAGATACTGACCTCATAAGACAAAGTCACCTAGAGCTAGAGAACAACCAGTATGACCTACAAGAAGCCCAAGAAGCAACAATCAACTCTATTAATAGGATTGTTGGTTCCGTTGGGGTGCACCATAGATTGCTAAAAGGTCAGGCTAAGCATCTTGAGAGCTTAGGTAAGAGGTTTGCTAAGCTGCACAACAAGATCAAAAATCTTGAATCTCAGGGGGAGAAGTCTGGATGCAAGGAGGATACTCTCAAACATCATCAAAGGAATGATGAGGATGAGGATCCAAGCGGTTCTAGACAACAGGAGGAGATTAAGAGATTTTCGACCTCAAACGTCAATGCAGCTTAGGGGGAGCAAGGACAACAAGGTTCATCAGGCCAAGTTGGTGCTCCTTCATCTAATCCACTGCTCGTAGAGGAAGTGGCTGGTATCTAGGAACAACCGACTAGAGGAGTAGGAGTCAGCATTTGGGTCAAACCAACTATAGAGGAAGAAGTTGGGAGTGAACTCCTGGACGACATTGCTGCGTACTTCAATTTTGATGAGTATGGGAGCATGCTCAAAGATCCATCTGTCTATCCAGCTCAAGATAAGTGTGCATACTTTGATGCATTACTTGATCTTCTTGATCCGAAGGAGAAGGGATCAAATGAGCTATCTCTACTATCGACCATTGCAAAGGGCAAGGTTGTGGTAGACAATCAATCAGGGTTAGACTCAAATAAGGAGTCGGGAACGGCTGAGTCGATTGAAAAGAAGAGCAGGATTCCAGTGGAGGCAACACCTGAAGTTCCTAATGACAAGGTTTTTGGCCAGCACTTAGGATGACAAACGAAGACTTGAAGGTCACATCTAGATGCTAATGTCAAGGGGGAGACTGTTAGTGCATTTTCTCAATGACAAGCATTCTAAATGTGTTACATATATTTTCATATATATATCCAAGTCTTGTAATTTATCTTGTGATTACCGTTTGTCAATAATATTACTTTGGCATATATTGTTGATCATATTGGGATCCATTTATGTTTATGTGTTTGTTTATTATATGTATTTTGCAGGTTCTAGACATAACATGTAAAGAGTCATTAAGTTAATATTGTTTCTGCGTTTTACAGCAGTTGAAATATTAACTTAATGTACTTCCAAAAGGAAGTTAAGATAATTGTGTTTCCGCAGGAGAAACTGTATCTTAAATATGTACTTCCTATAGGTAATATTGACGATGTTGTTGTTGCGTATTTACAGTAGTAGAAGAACATTGTCACTGCTAATGTTGTTTCTGTGTATATTTACTACAGTAGAAACATTGGCGGAGTTAATGTCAGTTATGCGTCTTGACAGCAGTTAAGACATTAACTCAAAGTGTTATGTCGGTTCTGCGTCTTGACAGCAGTGAAGACATTAACTCTAATATTCCTAAGTATTATTTGAGTTTTCTCGGGAACTAGCAATTAGTTACATGTGGATAGAACACTCAAATGGTCATTTGAGAGTTTCTGAAGAACAAGCAAAAGTATGCTTGTTCATAAGAACTCTCAAATGGTTTGAGAGTTTCTATGGAAACAAGTAAAAGTATGCTTGTACACAAGAACTCTCAATCTATGCCAAAACCCTAATGGGCTTGACATAAGAACTCTCAAACCATTTGAGAGTTTTTGTCACTTGCCTATAATTAGAGGGTGTGTGTATGTGTGTTCCGACAAGAGTGTAGAGAGAGAAACGAGCAAAACCTAGAGAGAGAAAACCTAGAAACGCACACGGTTTAATCTTGTGGGTTCTCGACTCATGCACAAACTACAAACACACACCCGATTTGGACGGCTCGTAGACTTAAGTTGCCACGGTGGTTGGTAAAGTTTGTCCGGAGAGCCGTTTCACTATATAACCAAATACGGGTGTTTATATTCATGCAAAAGGATATATATATATATATATGGTGGCTATCAAATGAGAACCAAATTAAAATGAGAACAAATGAGAACACTTAAAAACTACATATTGATGCATTAAAAGTCCATAAAACTGACATAGTGCATAACTAATTATCATTATTTAAGTGTTTAACAACACATTAATCCGTCAAAATCGAAAAAATCACGTTTTTTGTTGGATGCATCATTATGTACAAAAATAAACCGTGATTTTTTTTAATTTTGATAGATCAATGTGTTGTTAAACACTTAAATAACGATAATTAGTTAAGCACTATGTTAGTTTTATGGACTTTTAATGCACCAAAATGATGTTTTTAAGTGTTCTCACCGTCTTATATTAAAAGTGTTCTCACCGGAGTGTTACCCTATATAGGGTGATATATATATATATCATAAAAGGTAGATATAGTAACAGTGAGTTATCTCGAGGGATTCCGCACCTCGACATATCCTTAAGTTAATCTCGGTTCGGTAAGACCCGGGGGACTTACAATACTGATGCTTTAGAAGGTCTCTTCTATTCTTTTTAAGTGTTTCATCCCCTTCACAGTGAGTTTTTAATGCTAGCCAAAGTTCTTTTGATGTATTGAATCCATTAAATAAATGTAATATTTCTTGTGGCAATGACATTTTTAAACATGATAGTGCCTTTTTTCTCTGCCTCATATAATTTTTTTATCAGATTCAGTCATATCATGATAAGCATATACTTTGGTAACGCCATTGTCCTCATATATTGGGGCTTTATATCCTTCTGTCATACAAGTCCACATTCTTATATCGGTGAATTGCATAAAGGATTTGAATCGACCTTTCCAAGAAAAGTATTGCTCAATGATCATCAGTTTAGGTGGTAAATTACCCTTACCGGTCTCATGATCCATTAGTATTAATTGATTAAGATAGTCTGCGGCCATTGTATATAATGTTCAATAAAAGAACACGCAACGTACAAGAACACGCAAATGAAACACGCAAAGTATTAGAGAACACGTAAAACACTAGGAACACGCAAAATTCAAGAAACACACAAAATCTCAAGAACTCTCAAAATTTCAAGAACAAACAAAACACAAAAACACTCATAAGCCTTGGTAATATCAAAACGCGCAAAAAAAAGTTACTATGCAAGAACACGCAAAGTACACTTTTTCAAGAACACACAAAACACCACTTTTACACAATTTCTTAGATCCCGAACCCAATATTGCTCAAGGATCGACGAAACTATGAGAAAGTGTTACTAGGATTTAGATTAATCTATTTTTGGCAACAAGTTTGAACCTTTATTCCAAAAACGTGCCCAAAGAGTAATCTTCTCCTAAAATCACGCAAAAAGGGATACCAAAAACCATTGTCAATCTCTAATCAAGGTTATAAAAACCTATGGCTTTGATACCAGTTGTAAGTCCCTCGGGTCTTGTACTTCTATCGAACCGAGATTAACTTAAGGATATGTCGAGGTGCGAAAATTCCTCGAGATAACCCACGGTTTTTATATCAACCTTTAGATGACATATATAACACTATATATATAAATCTTTTTGCGTGAATATAAACACTCGGGGGAACGGCTCTCCGGACGCACCTTACCAAACACGTGGTAATCTGCGGTCTACGAGCCGTTCGGGGGTCGGGTGTGTGTTTGCGGTTCGTGCACGAGACGAGTATCACCCACAAGACAAGACTATGCGTGTTCTTAGTTTTCTCTCTCTAGGATTTGCTCGTTTCTCTTTTGACACTCTTGAAGAACACGCAAGACACACACCCATTTATATAGGCGCGGCCAGGAACACGCAAATTCCTATTGGGTTTGCGTGTTTCTTTAAGCCCAAGCCCATTAGGGTTTTGGCCTGTTTGCGCGTTTCCTTGAACACACAAACCGTTTGAGAGTTCTTGTGGTTAAGCATACTTTTGCTTATTTCCACAGAAACTCTCAAACCATTTGAGTTCATATGAACAAGCATACTTTTGCAACTTGTTTCTTGGAAACTCTCAAATAACCATTTGAGTGTTCTTATTTGAACAAGCAAACTTTTGCTTGTTCCTAAGAACCCTCAAATAACACTTAGGATATGTTGAGTTAATGTCTATACTGCTGTCAAGACGCAGAACCGACATTACACTCAGAGTTAATGTCTTTACTGGTGTCAAGACGCAAAACCGACATTAACTCACTAATGTTTCAACTGCTGTAAATATACGCAGAAACAACATTAGCTTTCGACAACATTTCTACTGCTGTGAGTACGCAGAAACAACGTCGCCTATATTACCTATTGGAAGTGTGCATTTAAGATAA
Source organism: Erigeron canadensis (assembly GCF_010389155.1). NCBI lineage: Eukaryota > Viridiplantae > Streptophyta > Magnoliopsida > Asterales > Asteraceae > Erigeron > Erigeron canadensis. The sequence continues at coordinate 17,737,251 of NC_057765.1, forward strand.
TGTTTATCCTGCTGTTAAAACGCAGAAACACAATTATCTTATCTTCCCTTTGGAAGTACATTAAGTTAATGACTCAACTGCTGTTAAATGCAGAAACAATATTAACTTAATGACTCTTTACATGTTATGTCTAAAACCTGCAAAATATAAATAATAAACAAACTTGTAAACATAAAAGGATCCTAATTGGATCAACTATATATGCCAGGGTAATATTATTGACAAACGGTAATTACAAGAAAATTACAAGACTTGAATATATAAACAAATATACTTCACATATCTAGAATGCTCATGTCACTGAGAATCATGCACTAACAAAAAGTGAAGTTGCTGTTGAAATCATCGCTCTTATCAAGTAAATTGAACTCAAATATAAGCGAAAAGTGTGTCAGTTAAGAAGTGCCAATGGAATAGAATTCCAGAATACTATACTGGAGTCATTCTGTACTGACACTGGTATCTCCCAGAATTTCTCTTCAGCGAGAACTCCGAGCAGAATGGAGTTGTAAAATGGAATAATCGAACGCTGATAGAAGCTGCCAGGAGTATGCTGGCTGAATTTGGTCTTCCTACCAGTTTCTAGGCTAAAGCAATTGCTACTGCTTGCTACACCCAGAACCGGTCTGTCTATGTGAAGCAACACAAGAAGACAACCTATGAAGTGTTAAGAAATAGATAACCAAATATTGGTTATTTTCACGTTTTTGGATGTCCAGTTTACATCCTGAACGACTCCAATCAGTTAGGAAAATTTGATGCCAAAGTTGATAAAGGGTATTTCTTAGGCTATTCAGTTATTCGCAAAGCCTTCAGAGTCTACAACAAGAGACTGGAGAAGGTTCATGAGTCAATACATGTCACATTTGATGAATCAAATAATACAATCAATAAAAAGCATGCCCTTGATTCTCCCCCAGTAATTCCAATTGTCTTCTGTGAATCTGATCCTATCAACTACAATAAAGATTCACCTAAAGAAGTTTCTTGTCATCCTGATCTGGAACCTGTTCAAACTATAAACCCCCCCCCCCCCAAGTATAACTCCTTTCTATCCTTCAATAAGTTTCAAACAACCCAGTGAACTTGTTATTGGCTCAGATGTACATACTCCTCCTCTAGTATCATTTTCAGTTGATACTAAACCAATACTCCAGAAAATCCATTCAAATGAAGAATTTCATGATGAAAATCGTGATTTTACTGATTCAGATAAAGATGTTGAAATAGTCTGCCAAGATCCTCTTCCTGAAGCAACACCAGAGGGAAATCAACTGAATACTTGCACTGATATTGTTGTCAGAAATAATTCTAGTCATTACTTTAAGTGGACAAAAGCTCACCCTATTGATCAGATCATAGGTGACTCCAGTAGAGGGGTTCAGACCAGAAGAGCCTCCAGTGAACAATGTTTGTATGTCAGCTTCCTATCACTGGTAGAACCGAAAAAGATTGACGAGGCTATGGAAGATCCAAGTTGGGTGATAGCTAAGAGCTACACCAGTTTGAGAGGAACAAGTTTGGTATCTGGTTCCTTCTCTAGTTGGTAAGAAAGAACCAATTGGAACTAGATGGGTCTTCAGGAACAAGGTAGATAAAGATGGCCATGTTGTTAGAAACAAGGCCAGATTGGTTGCACAGGGATATTGCCAATCAGATGTTGATTTAGCATTTCCTGCTCATAATCAGTTCAAGGTCTGCTAGAGGGATGTAAAGAGGGCATTTTTTAATGAAAAATTGGAAGAAGAAGTTTATGTTAAACAACCACCAGGTTTCATTGATGAAAGACATCCCCACTGGGTGTATCGTCTGGATAAAGAACTTTATAGTCTTAGACAAGCTCCACGTGCCTGGTATGATACTCAGACTAAACACTTGTTGAAGGTGTCAAACCAACCACTCTTGGTGCCTCAGAATGGTTTGAAGTGTACATGATGTGAAGGACAAAAAGGCTGCCAGTTATGCTCAAATCCAAAAGATGTTGAAAGAATACTTTGAGAATGCCAGGGAGTCTAAGACAAAGTTTAAGGTTGACCTGCCTATGCTGAGAAAAGTGTTTGGTACTCCACAGCAATTTCCTCATCAGCAGGCAAAAGGGTAAGAAAAAGAAAAGAAGCCTATCAATCCTTATTTGCTGACCTTCCTCCTATCACTGGTGATGCCCTGCTGAACACCAGACTTCCTCCAAGAAGCTTCTTTGAAGAAGGGAGACTACTGGAGAATCGTGCTGGCATATTCTTCACAAACTTTCAGAATAATCAGCTGTTCTTTAACTTGGTAGAAATTGAAAAGGTATCCACTAGGTTCGTCATAAGCATAAGAAGAAGGTGTGCTAAGACATCCAATAACAGATGGTTCATCAGCAAGTTGGATGAAGAATTGATAAAGCCACACAGAAGAGATGACCCAGCAGTCAAGATGGCCAGGCAAGAACAAGTCTGGAAGTTTGAAGCAGCTAACCTTTAGATGTCTTAAATTTGTAAAAGATTTATGTTTCAGCTTGTAATGTGCTTAAAAGTTATATAAAAGACATCTTTCTACCATTCCGGTATTCCTTTTCTAAGTCTTATCTACTTAGCAAGTCTTCACAGCGAATAGGAGGAGATTGTTGAGTCAAGGATTCGCTGACCAGACTTGGTCGCTGACGTAGGTCGTCAGCGAGTCATCAGCGAGTCCAGTGACTATCTTCAGCGGGTGGTTTGCTTCCCAAGTTGTAGGTCAAGGCGGGAAGATTTCAAACAAGATGAAGACAAAAGTCACATGGTGGTTCTTCCAACTGTATTTTGCCTTGTATGGCAAAGGTACTGTTAGGACCAAACAAGGGTTTTCTCTTTCATTACCATTTTGGTAAAGAAGACAAAGGCTCCTGCATGCAAGTACTTGGAGCCATTGGGACGTCGACAACCACCATTCTATAACAATTATTGTAAGGCTGTGTTGCCCTATAACTCCTCCCTTATATAAAGCAACACAGCCGCACCATTTATAGTGTGTTTTGTCACCACAAAGTGTGTGTCACTTTATTTATTGTAATTGTTCAAGTTTTTAGTGTGTATAGACTTAACAATTACTTAGTTCATTTGTATTCTTGTAAGTCAAGTTGTAATATAGATCATGTATTCATCGTTTAATCAATGATAAATATGATTAGACTTGTTTAGATTCTTTGCATTTGAACTTGTTATTGTTCTTGTCATTTACTTTTTGTTCTTTACTTTCCTGCCTAGTTAATTAAAATACAAGTTGTGCATACGTGGACTGTCAGATAACAAGCCATAAAACAAAGAAGTATTTAGGAATATCCTGATTAAACCACACCAGTGAAAACCAGTGAACTTTAGAAGCTCGTGGTCATAAATCTTCCCAAGCCACTCCAACCGAAAAATCAACCAAGTTGCCATCTTTATCTTTCCAAAGAAGTTCATCTCTTCGTAGCTCATTAAGGACAGGAGCAGCTCCAATAACAAAACATGAACTCCAACTATTCGGGAATATCCACCTACCATTATTCACCACATCACATACTTTAGAATCCATATGAAAACCTGCACTTTTAATAAGTCTAGGAGTTAATTTTATCCATCAAAGGATAGCTATCACACCATGCATCATACCAAGCTGATATAGACCTCCTATTACCAATCTTTTACCATAAGTGCTCTGTTATTAATTGACGCACTTGCAATATTTTCCGCCGGCTCCAAGAAAGACTTCCCATTGCCTGAACTTCCCAAAAACTTCTCCATCTCAATTTATGTGTATAAATCCACTGAACCCAAAGTGATCGTTGAGAAGATAAAATACGCCCTATATGAGAAGCAATTAAAGAAACATTAAACCGCTCAAGTTTACGAATACCCAGTCCACCTTCTTCTCTAGGAAGGCACACTACATCCCATGAGACTTTGGCTTTTCCACGTTTTAAAGGCCCTTAGCTCCATCGAAAGCCTCTCATGATCTGTTCAATATCTAGAATGACCTGAGAAGGCAAAATAAAGACAGATAACCAATACACATTCAAAGAAGAGATAACTGAATTTATGAGTTGTAGACGACCAACAAAGGATAGATATTTGTTTTTCCAATCATCAACCCTTTTCTTCACCCTTTCAATTAACTCTCGACAGTCACGAAACATCAATCTAGAAGATACCAAAAGATCCCCCAGGTAACTGACTAGCAAACTACCTTCCTCAAACGGAAAAATGTTAAGTATTGAGATTTTCACATGGTTTAACACATTACAAAAAAAGGCAATTTTCTTTGGTAGACTAGGAGATAGGCCAGAAACAGATTTGAACACTTCTAAATACTCCATAACAACCTTAGCTAACTCCACATCCCCCCTCATAAAAATAAAAAGATCGTCAGCAAAGCATACATTAATAATACCTTCTCCATGTGGGTGAAATCTGAAAGAATTAGAAGTCGGCACATTCCTATGGAGACTTAGAGTATGAACCTCCATAACTAAAGTAAAGAGATATGGAGATAAAGGATCACCCTGCCGCAATCTCCTTTGTCCATGAAAGAAACCACGTAAATGACCATTAATATTAATCGAGTACAAAGTAGTGGTCATACATTCCATTATCCAATGCACCATTTGCGCAGGAAAACCAAAACCAATCAGTGTACCCTTTCAAAACCCCAGTCAACTGTATCATAGGCCTTTTGAATATCAACTTTCAAAGCAGCTCGAGGAGGGCCCCTATCCAAATGATAGTTATGCATTAACTCTTGTGTAAGAAGAATACTATCTATAATCCTCCTACCCGGAACAAATGCAGATTGATTTACACTCACCAGTTCATCTAAACATCCGTTGATCATCTTAGCTAGAATCTTGGTAATACATTTAAATAGAACATTATACAAAGAAATGGGTCTATAATCATTAACTCGAGAGGGAGCAGCCACCTTAAGAATAAGAGTAATAATAGCGTGATTCACTTCCTTAAGAAGTTTGCCACTGACAAAAAAATCCTTTACCGCCAAGATGGCATCTGAGCCAACAATATCCCATGCACTCTTGAAAAAGGCAACCGGGAACCCATCAGGTCCCAGTAACTTATCATCACCAATGGAAAAAATAGCTTCTTTTACCCCATCATCAGTTAAGTAAATCAATGTAAGCTAAGTAGTAAGTAAATCAGTTTGGCTCATAGATGAAACCATACTTGGCTGACTGAGAAAATTAGTATAATGAGCCTCAAAAACTTTTGCCACACCATCAACCAGACATAATGTTTGCAACATGTTTATATGCCAAATATCAGTCTAATCCAAAAAAAAGAGTCTCATATGCTTGTTGTAAAGCGCATATTGAAATACCTTAAGGGTGTCCCCAATCAAGGCCTTTGGTATCCCAAAGGCCCAGGCATGGATCTAATAGGTTATTCAGATTCAGATCATGCAGGTTGTAAGATAGACAGCAAATCCACTACTGATGGATGTCATTTCCTTGGTGGCAAACTGGTCAGTTGGACCAGTCTAAAGCAAACTTTAGTTTCATTGTCAACTACTGAAGCTGAGTATGTGTCTCCAGCTAGTTGTTGTACTTAGATACTCTGGATGAAGAACCAGACGCTTGATTATGGTATTAAATATTCAAAGACTCCCATATTTTTTAATAATAGCAGTGCCATTGCTATCACAAACAATCCAGTCATGCACTCCAAAACCAAGCACATTGACCTTAGGTATCGTTTCATTCGTGATCATATTATAAAAAATGACATCGAAATCCATTTTCGCTGACATTTTTACTAAACCACTAGATGTAAAAATTTTTGAACATCTTGTTGGTGAGTTGGGAATGTTGAACCATTAATCTGGAACCTTGTTATGAACGCCTTTGTGACACTGGCAGGATTCTTTGATTCTCTAAATTTATAAATCTATACCAGCTTAACTATCGAACGCCTTTGTGATACTATCTTTGCATTGATAGATTTATGGATCACCATTCCAAAGGAAAGACTCAGACCATATATTTTTGTCCTTAAAATGTTTTTATTTTCAGGGGGAATTTATTTTCTTATTGAAAGAACTTTCTAGAAAATATCACTAGTACATTACTGGAAGTCCTCCAGTGTACCATCAATGCATGTTTCACTGGACTAATCCACCAGTGATGATGGAGTGTCCAGTCAATCGCCAGATGCACTGAAACGAGTCATGGTATGTTAGTCAAAATATTCTTTTTTACTTGGTCATTGTGCGTGCCACGTAAGCAAACCTTGTGAATGGATAGTTACTGTTTCTATCTACGTGGCATGACATTTTTCAAACTAAATGATGGTATTTTTACCTTGTGAATACAAAAAGTGCAAGTTGGTTATTTTTGTGGGCTGTCAAACTGTCCTACATTTATGTGTGATGGGATGCATTAAATGCGGATTTCATAACCGATCAAAATTATAATGAATAAAATTCAAAAATAACCGTTTGAAATTCCAAACTTTCTCTCTCCTCTATAAATATCCACTTTTTCACTTTCTTTTTCATTTACTTCGAACGTTTTTACTCCCAAAATTCCTTCATGTACTTTCTTCTTCATTCAATTCCAATCATCACTCTCTTTCATTATAAATCATTCATCAAAACCCTGAAAAGCTTAAAACATCATCTTTTCTTTCTTTTCTAAGTTACTTGATTGCACAAAATGGCCCTTAGACAATCCAACTCAAATAAAAATCTTTTTGCTGCCGAATATAAACCTGTCGCCGTTGTGACAAAAGCTCCTCACATTTCTCTAGAGGCAAAGGCGATCTGGATAAAAATGAATAATTGTATGGCGAAACTAGAAAGAACCCATGAAGCCACCTCAATTATTGGACGACTGAATTCCTTCTTCCTCAATTGTCCTCTATATGGTGCCCTAAACCTAAATCCAGGGAAGATGTACCATGAATATCTTTGTGAGTTTTGGTACACAGCTGTGTATGTGAAAAGAGACAATACCATCCATTATACACTCAAACAAGGCACCAAGGCTCTCACTCTTACTGTTGATTCTCTCAAAGATGCCCTTCGGATGAATTATTTTGCAGAGAATAAGCTGGCCATCATACTTCCATCTGGCATCAATTTGAGGGATCTTTGCAGGAAGATTGGGCACACAGACATTCTGGATGAACATGGTCAGCTCCAGAGAAAAGGCACAATCTACATGAGTAAGCTGTTAGACTCATGGAGATATTTTTTCACTCATTTTGTTGAGTGCCTTAGAGGAACTTCATTAGGTTTGGATCAAATCAACCAGACGCAACTCACCATTGCTTACTATCTCTGGTTTGGATATAGAGTGGATTTCGCTCATATTTTATTCGATGACTTGGTTGAGCGAATGAAAGGTAAGAGCAGGAAACCCTATGTTCCATTTATTTGAGGGATCTCACCCAATTAGTTTCTACAACTGGTGAGATTAATATACCTCGAAATATGATTCATCACTTCCGTAGAGAAGAAATAACCAATGAATCATCACGAGATGAGTTGGAAGAGGCTTCAGGCGGGCTTCAAAATAATGAAGGACCCACTAGAGTCCTCAATGTTGAAATGGTTCCACCAGTAACCCGGGTGGTTCCTGACCCTCAGCAGAATGTGAACCCCAAGAAATGATAAACCTCGTCGCCTTAGGAAAATGGGAGATGTAGTCGCTCCCATTAGTACCGTTACTAGCCATCCAGATTCCTCCCAACAGGAATATAGAGATGTCACAAGAGAAAACCCACAAGAAACCACTCCTAATATTCTTGTAGGGTGAGTGATGAAGAAAATAGAGGGTCAGCCCAACTCTCAGTAGAGTCCGTGTCAGCACAATCACTTGTACTTAGCCATATTTCTGACACAACTCTTGCACAAACTAGGGTTACTTGAGCCTTACCTCTAGTAATTCCAGTTTCACATTCTTCGACTGGTGATATCATGAAATGCAGATGGAACTTTAATTGTTGAACAAGAAAATGTTGATCAGGATGCTCAGATTGATTTGAATAGGGAAGTTGGTGATCAGACAGTTGGTGAAGCTCCGGTATGGAAGAAGATGAGTCACCTTTGTCTGATGATAATAACTTTGATGCTAACATGGATTTTCTTAGTGATATTGCGGCATCAGATATACCTCCACCAAAATCAACTGATATGCCACTACCTCCTGAATCACTAAATGCTCCACCACCGCCACCAGAATCAACCTTTGCACCACCTCCACAACCACCATCTTCACTTCCTTCAAATAAACCATATTTCAACCCCAGTTCCCTCCAAATTTCATCAGTTCAACCTCCACCACTTGAAACACCATCGTGTGCTGGACCCCACTGTTTTAACATTTGAAACATCTACTGAAGGAGTCCAGGCACAAGTCTCTATGGTAACCAGGATTAGTTCTGAACTTGCTTCTCCAGGTGGTCTCTCCATTTCTTCTTCCACCGAGGTCCAGGGCCTTTTGAATACGGTGGAGGATCTGGACAGATCACTCCAGTCTTCTTCTCAGGTTGTTTATGAATTTAAATCTTTATTGTCAAATAATCTTGCAACAAAAATGAACCTTTTTGCTGGGAATGAGAAGCTGGTATTTGAAAAGTTGAATGAACTAGTACTTGCCACAAACAGAAATTCTGAAAATCTTAAAGTGGCAGTCCAGGGAGTAGAAGAGCAACTGGTAGCTTCTGTTCAGACTACAGTCAAGGCAGAAATTGTACAACTTCTTGCAGGTCTGAAAGAAAATGTTCAGAAGTTGAACAAGTCAGTGAGCCATCTAGAAAGCAGGCCAACCCTTGACCAGAGTACAGTCATCAGTAACGTCAGTGGTGAAAGTGTCAGGAAGTTCAGATCATATGCTAAAAGAACTAACTAAACACATCTCTAGGTCAGTGCTTAGAAGTATACAAGATGGGTTGTTGCGTCAAGTTGTGAGAATGATTGAAAATGAGTTCCCCAAGCACTTGCCTTAAGAACTTGAAATTATCAAGAAGAAAGTTGTTGCACTCAGAAAGACTATTAATATTACCACTCCAATAGCAGACAGAACATTCAGGGCTTTAGATAGACATATGCTGGATCAATTGTGGAATGATCTCAAGTCTAGGACTGGTGTCATTCCAAGGGGGAAAAGTCTGCTACTGTTACTGAGAGTGTTCCTAAAGGATTACAGAAAATGACTGACCCTAGTCTTGAAAAAAAAAAGTGGAGATATGGAAGAAGATGGTTGAAAAGAAAGTGCTTGGTACTGATGCAAGTGCACAAGAAGCACAAAAAGCCCTTGGTAATGAAGCCATTGTGCAAGAAGAAGAGGTTGTTGGTACTGATGCTAGTGAGCCACAGTTTGAAGCATTTCCAGATATCACTGCCACAATGAAAAGCTTGAAAAGAAAAAGCATGTGGTATCTAGAGGAGAGATTGAGGAGGAACTGAAGGCTCTCCAGAATTCCCAACTGTTAATGAGGAGACTTCTAAGAGACTGGAGCAAGAGGGCATCATGATTGATATTTTCAAAAGAAGTCAAATAGATGAACTTCTTGAACATAAAAATCAAATGGCTGAAATGGGGACCCTTGATTCTTACAATGCTGGAAGACTTGGTGTGCATGTTAATGTATACAAAAGAATGAAGGATGATCCCAGAGTTCATCAATGTTTAGAAACCATGGATGATGTGTATGTTCGCTCCAGATACTCTGTAGAAGAATAAAAGTTTGATTCTAAAACATATGAGGTAAGTGTGGAAGAGTTGATTGCCCAGAAAAAGGAAGCACTGGTGGAGCTTTAGAAAAAGGTTAGATCAAATGCTGCAGCCCTTGAGAATGAATATAGAAAGAAAATGAAAGTTAGGCCCAAACTCCCAGCCAGACAAACCAAGGCACCCAGGGATGCAGATCTTAGCACTTTCATTCCTCTGGATAATTCCAGAAACATCAATAAGGTTGATGTTCAAAAAGCCATGGCACAAATAAAGTGTCCAGGGAAACTAAAGCAAAGATTCAAATTGCCAAACAAAAGGATAGATATGATGAAGTTCAGGGCAAATGCAAGGAGAATCATTGGTGCTGAGATAAAATTTGCTGAAAATCATGAGAATATGACCAAGTTTGAAGTAAAGCTGACCAGAGAAGGTAATTTTGTTGATGAGAGGAAGAGTGCCTTAGTTCAAGCTTTTGGGTGGTAAGAGTTGAAGGAAATAGGCTTGACATTCAGGGGGAAGACTGACGTGTCTCCAGATTTCAAAGCATTTCTGTAGAGAATCGAGAAGGTCTGGAAGCGAAAGCAACAAATGAAAATAGCTTTGGGCATGCGTTCTCCAGATGCTTCACCATCAACAAAGAGGAAGGCCACTGAATGCTCATGGACAAGTTTCAAAGAGGAGAGCCTGGCTCTTTTATCATTTACTTGTATTTGTAATTTATTTTTCAATCAAAATTCTAACTTCTTTATTAGTTGATGTCATATAGTTGCAATTTTTTATTCACAAGTAAGTGATCAGATTAAACTAGAACACTCATGATCTATAAAGTGTTCTCCTGTAACAAAAATGTTTTTCAAGCATACAATTGTATAGATTGAAGCTTGGAAAACCTTGCATTTTTCTGAACAAATAGGGGGAATTTGTTAACTCCAGTGAATGGCCTTGCTCCAGACTTGAAGACTGTGAAGTCCCTCACTCGATGGTTTAACCCACAAGTGTAGAATAACAAGTCAACTAATCACTAGAGTTGACTAGTATAAAAAGTCAAGTAAGCACTAGATTGGACTAATATTACGATTAATATAAATGCAAGAATATATATAACGTAATACGTACTTAAGCAATATAAGATAAGCAAATAAGTAAATGGTGAGACACAATGTAATTTTCAAGTGTATTTTATTTATTAATGTTAAATAAAATACAAGGTTGTTCCGGAACAAAATATTACAAAGTAAGTATCTAAACAACCTATGAATTACAAGTGATCTAATCTTTGCTAAATAAACTCTTTGATCGCAATACTTAAAGTTGTGAAGTATGACTGTTTAGATCGAGAGTATTTGAGCAAAGGCACCAAATTGCAAAAGTATGTAATTTGGACGAGGAAGTGACCTGGTATTTATAGGCAAAAAGAATAAATATAATATTCTTTTTGCCGTACAAATATGGTTACATGCATTTAAGGAAATTACATTAATTCCCTAAAAGCATTGATTAAAGTACAGGAATAAAGTCACATGATAGTGACTTGTCTTCTAATTAACCAACCACCTTTACATGCGTGTAAGGCTTTTAACAAAAGACAAATGGATTGTCCGGTTAAAGGCATGTAAAGGCATAAAGTCAATTCCTCGTAATCATTGTTCAGACTTGTAAGGTCTAAAACACTGACAAGGACTCCAGTCAGGAGATCTAGTAAGTCTTCCAGTGAGCTCCGCTATTTGTCAGACTTCTTTCTTCAGACTTCAGTCTTCGACTTCAGTGAGAATGTTCTTCTGTGGAAAGATCTTGACTGGAGTGAAGTCCAGTGAACAAATCTGGTGGAATCCAGGTTTCTATACAAGTAAGTTGTTCACTGGTCTTCACATAATTTCTGGACAAATCTTCAGAGGGCTCCAGTAGTTACGTTTGGAGCGAGTCCAGTAAATCTGGACCTAACAAATTCCCCCTATTTGTTTAGAAATTATGCAAGGATTTTTAAGCTTTTATCTATACAAGTTTGTGCTTGAAGAATCCTTAAAAAAAATTGACTAAGTCTAATTTGATTTTCTGGAGAGCCACTTTATAGATCATCAGTGTTCCAAGTTTGTACATTTTAATTTCTAGACTTAATCTGGATAGGTACTTGTAAAAAATAGAAATTGCAACTTATATTTACAGACATCAACTGGAGGAAACTTATAATTTTATCAACATTAAAATAAATACAAGTACAATATCAGAGTCAGGCCTATTTCTTTTCAGCATGCCCAGCTGGCTCTTCAGTGGCCTTCCTCTTTACACCTGGAGATGAAGACGAAGTAAGAGAAGTCCTTAGGCCCAGCTCCATCTCCATCAACTCCTTCCTTATCCATTCCTTGCCAATCCTCTTCATAAAGTATTTCACATCCTGGGAGACATCTTTACCCCTGAATGAAAGCCCAATCTCTCTTAACTCTGACCACCCAAAAGCCCTGATTGAGGTGTCTTTTCTTTCATCAGTAAAGTTCCCTTCTCTGAAGAGTTTGACATGGAACTTAGAGAAGTTATCATGATTTTCTGCCATATGGATCTCAGCACCCATTATTGGTCGGACATCAACTCTAAATTGTGACAAATGTTCATACTTTTCCTTTGTCTGAGCCCTTTTCACCATTTCATCCACTTCCCTGGACACCTTTCTCTGTTCAGCAACTTGTTGAAATTTTTCTTTATTAATCCTTTCAGTTGTGTTCAAGGGAATGAAGGTGCTGAGATCTGCATCTCTGGCAGCTTTGGTTTTTCTGATTGGTGCCTTGGGCAAACCCTTGACTTTCTTCCTATATTCATGCTCCAGAGCAGTTGCATTACTCCTTACTTGTTGCTGGAGATTTTTTAGTTCTTTTCTTCTCTGGGCAATAAGATCTAGTATGCTCACCCCATAAATTTCAGAATCATATATTTGTTCATCCTGAGCATACATGGATCGAATATAGACATCATCCAAGGCATCCAGACACTTCTTCAGCCTGGGATCGTCCTTCGTTTTCTTGTAAACTTCAATTTGTACGCCCAACCTACCAGCGTTGTAAGAATCCAGAGTCCCATGTCTGGCCATATCCAACTGGTGAGCAATCAAGTCAACTTTTAAGTTTTTCTTGAAGATTTCAATTAAGATGCACTCTTGCTCCAGCCTCTTTGCCTTGGCCTCATCAGCAGACACATACTCTTCTGCTTCATTTGTTGGTTCCCCAGATACTACTTTCTTTCTTTTGAGACTTTTCATTGTTGTAGTGATATTTGGGAACTCTTCAAAAACTGGCTCACTGGCATCAGTACCAGCAGCCTCTTCCTCAACTTGTCCACTGGCTTCAGTACCAGTGACGTCTTCACCAATAACCTTCTTCCAGACTTCTATCTTCTTCCTGAGATCAACCTTCTCTGTTCCAGAACCAGAACCTTCCCCCTTGGAAGCATCTCCAGATTGAAGATGATTCCACACCTGATCCAGTTTGTGTCTGTCAGTAGAGTCAAATGTTTGACCAGACACTGGAGCAATGTTTTTTACAGTTTTCCTCAACTGCATCACTTCCTTTTTGATTATCTCAGGATCCTGAGGAAAATGGCGAGGCAACTGGGCGTCAATCATCTTCATAACTTCAGGCAACAACCCATCTCGGAGATTTCTAAGGAGAGTTTCAGACACCTCCTCAGTGATTTCTTTTAACATATTTCCTCTGAACTTCCTAACAACTTCATCACTGAGGGTGCTGACCACTGAGTTTTTCTCCAGGGTTGGCCTGCTCTCCAGAGAGCTTATTCTGGTGGTCAAATTCTGATATCACCAGTCAGACCTGCCAGAGGTTAAGCAACTTCAGTTTGAATGGCAGTCTGAACACTTCTCACCACATCCTCCTTGATTCCCTGGACTGCAACTTGTATTGATTCAGAATTTCTATTTGTTGCCATGACAAGTTCATCCAGCTTCTCAAAGACTATCTTCTCATTACCAGCAAAAATGTTCATTTCTAACTTAAGATTATTGGAAATTATAGTTTTGAAGTCAGAAATAACCTGAGAAGAAGCCTGAAGTGATCTCTCCAGGTCCGCCACCTTATCAAAAAGGCCTTGGACCTCGGTTGAAGAAGAAGAGGAGAGACCACTGGAAGGATTGGTGATTCTGGTGATTGATGATACTGGCAACACCCTTGTGATATTTTCAGTTGGTTGGGTGACTGCCAGTGGTTCAGAATGTTGAATTTCTGGAGCAGAGGGTGATTTAAGAATTGTTGTTGTTTGTTCTAGAAGGGGTGTTGGTGTATTTTTTCAGGGTGGGGGAGGCATATCAGTTAGATTAAACTGGGAGACAGAGTGGATGGTGCGATCAATTTCTTCTTCTCCCAGAAAACTCATATTCACATCAAAATCATTATCCTCAGACAGTGAAGAATCAAGCATATCCCAATCTGGGCCGGTTCCACCTGCCTGGTCCTCTACTTGTATATTCTCTACCCCAACATTCAAATCAATCTGAGCCACCTGCTCCAGATTCTCTCCTTCAACCTGCCTAACTTGTTCCCCCTCAACCTCTTCAACAATTAGGGACCCATCAGCAGCCATGATGTCCCCACTTTCAGCAGTTGCCACTGGAATGACAAGAGGTGATCCAGATCCTCTTTCTTCTTCACCACTTCCTTCTACTTGTACTGGGGAAGTGGTAACTGGGGCAGTTTCCTGACCCATTTCTCCAGAATCTTGATGAGTAGATTCTGGAAGGGCTGATACCAGAATTCCGTCTCTCCTCAGACGACGAGTTCTATTCCTTGGCCTGGTGGGGTTAGGTGGAATTTCAACAATATTCACACCAGGCTGCTAAAGATCTGGGGCGATCTGGGAAATAGGTTCTACCCTTTCAGCATTAACTTCATCAACAATTTCCTCATCATTACGAGGCTCACCAGCAACCTCCTCGTCAGGTGATGATGCAATTGCATCTTCTTGAATTCTGAACTGATAGAGCATCACCGATGGAATGTCGACCTCAGTAGGAGATGAGGTCAACTGGTTGAGGTCCCTCAGATATTCACACATTGAAAAATGAGTTGTATTTACATTGTACTCATTCTTCAGGGCCCTTCTGAATATAATGGACAGAAATCGAATATAAGGAATGAAGGCCTTCCTGCTCTTGAAGATCTGTCCACCAGATCATTAAAGAAGATCTGGGCAAAGTCCACCCTGTATCCATTCCATAGCATTAAGCAATATGGAGCTGTGTCTGGTTAATCTGATCCAAACCTCCAGAACTGCCACCCAAACACTCAACAAGATGAGTGAAGAAATACCTCCATGAGTCTGTCAGCCTGCTCATATATACAGTGCCCTTCCTGAGCAGCTGACCATTCTCATCCACTATTTCTGTGTGCCCCATCAACCTGCACACCTCCCTGGTATTGATTCCAGATGGAATCTCAATGGGCATTTCATTCTCATCAAAATAATTCATCCTCAGGGCATCTCTAAGGGAATCAACAGTAATGGTGAAATGTTTGGTGCCTTGCTTTAAGGTGTAGTGGATGGATTCATCACTTTCCACGTACACAGCAGTATACCAGAATTCACAAAGATATTCATGATACATTTTGCCCGAATTTAGAGTTAGGGCACCATAGAGTAGACTACTCAAGAAGAAGGTATTCAACCTTCCTATGATAGAAGTGGCAATGTGATTTGTTGAGAGTTTTGCCATCCAGTTATTCATGTTTATGCGGATGGCATCAGCAGAAAGAGATATATGAGATGCCTTCTTGACATTATCGGCAGGATTTTAATTTGTAGCAAGAAGATTTTTAGGAGATGGTTTAGGAGCCATTTTAGATATTATGAAAATGAAAGTGAAAGAAGAAATTTAATAAGAGAGATGATGATGATTGGAGAGTAAATGAAGAAGGAAATAAATGAAGGAATTTGAAGATATGGGAGTAAATGATTTTTCGAGATGAATCTGAAAGTGAAGGTAAATGTGGGTATTTATAGAGGAAAGAGCAAAATGGAATTCAAAACGGTAAGTTTGAAAAAGTTCAAAATAGTTTTGATCGGTTTTGACATCCGCATTTAATGTTTCCCATCACACAAAAATGTATGACGGTTGACAGCCCACAAAAATTACCCACTAACACTTTCTGTCTTCCCAAGGTAACAAAACCATCATTTAAATTGAAAAAGTCATGCCACGTAAGCTGAACAGTAACTGTCCAGATGAAAAATTTGTAAGGTTGGCATGCACTATCCTTAAGTATTAAAAAGAAATGATTTGACACACACAAACTTATTTTAATGCATCTGGAGGTTGATTAGACATTCCAGTTTCACTGGTGGATTAGGCCAGTAGAACATGCATTAATGATACACTGGAGGGACAATCCAGTAAGTACCCAGATTTGACCATTCTGGTAATCCTCAAACACGCACATCAACTAATATAAACAAATGAGAGGGACACTTTTACAAAGCAATAGAAGTTACTTCAAACATGCACATCAACTTATCCGGGACACATTTACAAGGTACTAGAAACATTTTTCAGAAAAATTTGTCCAGTGAGAAAATAAATTAATAAATTCTCCCTGAAACTTAGATATATATAAAAAAAAATGTGGTCTGAGTCTTTCCCCCTGGAATGGTGACCCATAAATCTATCAGTGCAAAGATAGTATCACAAAGGCGTTCGATAGCTTTACTGGTATAGATTTATAAATCTGGAATTAAAGAACCCTGCCAGTGTCACAAAGGCATTCATAACAAGGTTCCAGATTAAGGGTTCAACATTCCCAACTCACTGACAAGATTTTGAAAAGTTTCTCATCCAAAGGTTTTGTAAAAATGTCAGCAAGTTGTTTATCAGTGGGAATAAAGTGGATTTCAACATCATTCTTCATTACATGATCGCGAATAAAATGATACCTGACATCAATGTGTTTCATTTTGGAATGCATGACTGGATTGTTTGAGATAGCAATGGCACTGGTATTGTCACAAAAGATAGGAGTCTTTGAATACTTAATACCATAATCAAGCAACTGGTGTTTCATCCAGAGTATCTGAGCACAACAACTGGCTGCAGACACATATTCTGCTTCAGCAGTGGATAAAGAAACTGAGGTTTGCTTCTTACTGGTCCAGCTCACCAGTTTGCCACCAAGGAAATGACATCCACCAGTAGTGGATTTCCTGTCTATCTTACAACCTGCATGATCTGAATCTGAATAACCCATCCGATCTAAGCTTGAGCCTTTGGGATACCAAAAACCCAAACTGGGAGTACCCTTAAGGTACTTCAAAATGCGCTTTACAGCCGCCAGATGAGATTCTTCTGGGTTAGACTGATATCTATCATAAAGACATGTTGCAAATATTATATCTGGTCTACTGGTAGTTAAATACATTAGTGAACCAATCATGCCTCTATAGATAGTGGTGTTCACTGACTTCCCATCAGGGTCTGAATCTATTGTTAAAGGTGCAGAAATAGGATTTGATTTTGAGGGTAAAGAATTCATATCGAATTTTCTTAAAATATCTCTAACATATTTTTCTTGATTAATAAAAATATCATCACTGGTTTGTTTAATCTGGAGTCCAAGAAAAAATGTTAATTCACCCATTAAACTCATTTCAAATTTTGAAGACATGATTTTTGAAAATTTCTTGCACAAAGATTCATCAGTAGAACCAAAAATAATATAATCAACATAAACTTGTACCAACAGAAGATTACCTCTTTCACAAAGAATAAATAAGGTATTGTCAATTGCACCTCTTTTGAAACCATTTTCTGATAAGTGTTTGGTCAGAGTATCATACAAGGCTCGAGGGGCTTGTCTGAGGCCATTAAGTGCCTTGTCCAGACGATATACCCAATGTGGATGCTTTTCATCAATGAAGCCTGGAGGTTGCTTGACAAAAACTTCTTCTTCAAGTTCTCCATTCAAAAATGCACTTTTTACGTCCATCTGGTAGACCTTGAACTTATGATGAGCAGTAAAGGCTAAAAACATTCTGATGGCTTCTAACCTTGCTACTGGTGCAAATGATTCTTCAAAGTCAAGGTCTGTCTGGACATACCCTTGTGCCACCAATCTGGCCTTATTTCTGATCACATGACCATCTTCGTCAACCTTATTCCTAAAGACCCATCTGGTTCCAATTGGTTCTTTCTTGCCAACTAGAGGAGGAACCAGATTCCAAACTTTATTTCGTTCGAACTGGTGAAGCTCTTCTTGCATAGCTATCACCCAACTTAGGTCATTCATTGCCTCGTCAATCTTCTGCGGTTCCATCAGTGATAAGAAGCTGACAAATAAACATTGTTCACTAGAGGCACTTCTGGTCTGAACCCCTCTATTGGAGTCACCGATAATCTAGTTGATTGGGTGAGCTTTTGTCCACTTAGAGTATTGACCAGGATTGTTTCTTACAACAATATCAGTGCAAGAATTCAATTGATTCTCTAGAGTAGGATCTTGCCAGACAACTTCAGCATCTTCATCAAAATCTGTAAGATCACGATTTGCATCATGAAATTCTTCATTTAAAGGCATTTCTTGGATTACTGGCTCAAAATCAATTGAATCTGATACTGGAGGAGTAGTACGAACATCTGATCCAATAACAAGTTAGAGGGTAGTTTGAAACTTATTGAAGGATAGAATGAAGTATTACTGGAAGGTTTTTCAAATTTCACTGGTCCCAAGTCAGGATGACTGGAAGCATCTTTAGATGAATCTTTATTGTAGTTGATAGGATCAGATTCACCAAAGATAATTGGACTTTCTGGGGGAAAATTAAGGGTTGGTCTTTTATTGATTGCTTCATTTGACCCATCAAATGTGACATGTATTGACTCCTAAACCTTTTCCAGTCTCTTGTTGTAGACCCTAAAGGCTTTGCGAATGGCTGAATATCCTAAGAAATATCCTTCATCAGCTTTAGCATCAAATTTGCCTAACTGACTGGAGTCGTTCAGGATGTATACTGGACATCCAAAAACGTGAAAATAACCAATATTTGGTTTTCTATTTCTCAATATTTAATAGGATGTTTTCTTGTGTCTCTTCACGTATACTGAGCGATTTTGAGTGTGACAAGCAGTTGCAATTGCTTCAGCCCAGTACATTTTAGGAAGACCAGATTCAGCAAGCATACTCCTGGCAGCTTCTATCAGCGTTCTGTTCTTTCTTTCTACAACTCCATTCTGTTCTGGTGTGTGTGCTGATGAGAAGTTCTGGGAGATGCTAGTGTTAGTGCAGAATTTCTCCAGAGTTGCATTCTGGAATTCTGTTCCATTATCACTTCTTAACTGACACACTTTTCGCTTGTATTTGAGTTCAATTTGCTTGATAAGAGCGATGATTTCAGCAGCAGTTTCATTCTTTGATCTAAGAAATATTACCCAACAATATCTGGAGTATTCATCGACAACTACCAGGGTATATTTCTTACCAGCACGAGTCTGAACATTCACTGGACCAAAGAGGTCCATATGAAGCATATGAAGAGGTTCATATATGCTAAAATTCTGTATTGTCTTGAAACTGGTGCGTTTCCCATCTCACATCCTGGACATGGCCTTTCCTTTTTGAAGGAGACAGAAGATATCCCATCTGCAAGTTGTTTTCTGGACAACTTATTGATATTTTTGAAATTTAAATGGGATAACCTTTTATGCGATAACCAATTTGTGTCTTCATCAGCCTTGGTATAGAAACACTGCTCTGAAGGAGAGCTTTCCATATCCATTATGTACACATTCCCTTTTCTGGGAGCAATCAATACTACCTTCCAATCCTTATTAAATACGATGCCTTGAAAGATGTTGAATAACACCTGGTAGCCATCATCACACAACTGGCTCACACTTATGAGATTATACTTCAACCCATTTACATAAGCCACTCGTCTGAATTTGACTTGACCATTGTTCAGAACACCATATCCCTCAGTCTTTCCAGAACCATCATTTCCAAAAGTAATGGAGGGTCCGTCTGAAACTTCGAACTCCTCCAGCAGGGTCTTACATCCGGTCATTGTCCTGCCAGCAGCGCTGTCAAGATACCAGATATATTTCTTTCGATCGCCCTGCACATCCACCAGATTATTAGTTTAAAGGTTTGCGAACCCATCGACTGATGGGTTCTCTGGATCCACAAGGATGGATCCCAGCAGGTATCTGGTTGATTTCACTTTCAAAAATAGTGGGTTTCTCAGTAAACACCATTGGAGCTGACAGTTTTGAAACCTTTTTCTTTTGCTTATCAATAGGTGTGCTCGATTTTTCTTTCTTGGAAAAAGGTTTTGTATTTTGTTTAGGGCCAGATGAAGTACCCTCAAAATTGTTAATTCTTGTATTACAACTTTGAACCTGACGAGCCAGTAGTTGAAACTGACTCTCTAGCCTTAACAAAATATTTTCTTCCGATGACACCATAGCCTTTCCAGTTGACTGTACTTTTGGCTTAGGTGGAGGAACAACATTCTTCTTTTTCTGAACCTGTGGTTCTTTAGAAGATGATTGAGGCAAAGGTTTATTCTGCTTAACCTTCTTGACTAGAGCATTCATCTGTGGAGCTCCAGTATTAACCTCAGACAATTGAACAGGAGGAATAATACAAGTTTTTGGGTGTTGTTGGTCATCATAGATAGTGCTAGGTTTTAACACTAAAGGCACCAGCATTCACATCACCCCCCAGATATGCACGTTTTTGGGAGGGGTACTGGTTACGTGCAGCATCATATGGTTACTTGGTCTCAAGCCATGACTGGATAACAAGTTTTTCTTTTGATAAAAGATTTTTCAGTTCTTCCTTTTCTTGGACCAGTTGTTCAGTAACCAAAACTTGTGCTTTGAAAGCTAGTTCAATATCTTGCAATTCTTTTAACTTAGATTGTAAGTTTGTCATTTCAGAAAAATCTGTTTCAAAATTATTTGACATTTCTGAACGAACAGTTTCCACAAACATTAAATCAGAGTTTAAAGCTTCAGCAATGTCCAATTTTAACTCAGGATCAGTTTCTTTGTCATAATCTATTACCTTTTTAATGACAATGTCCACCCATCTTCCAGATGTGACATCTTCTTTCACCAGATGCTCTTCATCAGCTAGAGCCATATAACAACAATCTATTTCCTCTTCATCATCGACTGATGAGTCATCAGAGGGAACCCGTTCTTCTTTTGCCACCATGCATTTATTATTATCTTTTTCTGCAGACAAGAGAGCAATTTATGCCTTAAGCTTTTTGTATTTTAATATGTAGCTATCATCAGGCTTGTTATAAGAAGTTGATGGTCCAGATTGTGACACAAACTGATTGGACTTGCACTCTTTCATAAAATGACCTTTTCTACCACACTTAATGTAACAACCCTACTTCTTAATATTATATACGTGCTAGTTAGGTTGTCTATGTTCCCGCAAGCCATAGTTATACTTGAAGTTAGTAGATAATGCCCCTAATTAGCAATCTTAAGCTATTATTTAGTTCTAACTCAAATTTAATAAAATACCTTAGAACAAAAATTTTAGAGATGATCAAGCGGGTGACAATAATAATAACGTAAGTCTCACAAGTTGAGACACCAATCAAAATTCCTATGAAATATCCAACCAATCAAAAACTAAACCAAATCAAGTAAATATGATCATGATAAATAAAAATTTCCAACTAAAAATATAATTGGAAGTTATATGTGCATGAACGCGTCGAAACCTTAATAAGTAAGTATATATGCTTAAAAATAAATACAAGTTTACAACCAATGGCTTATGTAACCAACTAAAAATATAAAAATATATCCATACATGTATATATACATGACTTATACATACATTTATACATTCCTAACTAAAACAACCATTTTCTTACATCTAACTAACATTACACTTATAAAACAAACATATATATATACAACTTATATATTTATACTCCTACACTCTTACATTACGTTAAACAAAAAAAAAATATAGAAAAACCCCTTCTTTACCCTTTGGCCGTCCCCCCCTTAGACCACATACACACTCCACTTTTGAATTCTTATTTCTCACACAATCACTCTTGAAACTCCCAACAAAAACACACTCTTCACTTTCTTCACACACTAGTCATTATTCTCTCAAGAAAAACTCTTTTTCTCCCTCTTTCTTTCTTCATTTCGGCCAGCCAAGAACAAGGGTGAAACAAAGCTAAAATCCATCTAAACACTTGTTAATAATAAGGGTTTAAGTTAGGTGAAGCAAGGGTTTGATTAGGCTAAGGTTTAAGGGTTGTTTTGAGGTTGAAACAAGGGTTATTGGAGGCTTTTTGGGTCACGAAATTCTGCACTTTTTCTTCAACAAAAACTTGTTCTTCAAGGGTATATATCTTCATCTCTTTAGTTGTTTAATCTTGTTTATGTTCATATTAAAAAGGTTTCATCAAAAGATTATGTTTTCTTTATGTTTTATTTCAAATATACACTTAATGAGGACAAAGTTGATAGGATCTTTCTTCTCATGCCCATGCATGTTAGATCTATGAAGAAAAATCCAATGATTCAACTAGTTAAGACCCAAAAGTGTGGCTATATGTTTAATAGTTCTTGATGTGATTTTTCCTTTGAAAAATGGTGATATTTATATATATCATAAAGATTATATTTCTGGAAATTTTATAAAAAAATATGGATTTTATTGTTAAAAAGTTAGATCTATAAAAGATAGCATCAAAAAGGTAGATATGTGTTGATAGTTTGTAAAGTAACTTTTTACATAAAAAGATGAACATATTTTATATAATATTTATGCATACATTTCTGGAATATTTCATAAAAATATATTTTTACATTGATGGATTTTTGATGGATAAAGATTTATGTTAAAAAGTGTTGATTTAAGTACATGCATGCTAGATTTAAGAAGGTTGAATCTGTTGTTGGATTATGAGATGAAGCTAGGCTTGTCATAAGTGAAAAATATGTTAATATTTTTGTTAATATTCTGGAAAAATTAGTATAATGTCAAAAATATGAGTTTGGAACTAAACAAGTTAAAATATGCTTGAAATCGTAAACCGAAAGCTTGTAAAATTTCATTTTTAGCACACACATGCACCATAACTTTATGACCATGAAAATATGATGAACATACTGGAAATATGACATATTAAAAGTATAAAACTCAAGTCATTTGATGCATGGCAAGAATAAGCTCAAAAATCGCCTTTTCGGGTCAAATAATCACTAACCGAAAGCACTAAATTGCACATATCACACCACCACCACCATCATGACTTGAACCACCAAAATATTATGAAATTACTGTGAATATTCAATTTAGAATGAAAATCCATTTTGAAGTACCTTAATAGCCTAAGAGATGAGGCTAAAATCACTATTTCGGTAAACGATTTTTAACCGAAAAGTCCTCAATTTAAGCAAGACACAAGAGAGGTTGAATTGATACAAATTTATATTGATAGAAGTTGCCTAAAAGGCCTGGAATTTTTGGACTAAGACTCTTGTGGTGATTTCCAAGTGTTTTTATGATTTAATAAATTTAAATGGGATTTAAAGGATAACTAAATCAATAATAAATTATATAAATCATGGACTTGGCCAAATTCACATAACCAATGATAAAAATATCTCAAACATACTGGAGAAAAATAATCACAAGAAAAGAACCAAGTTTTATATGCTTCGAGAATGAAATAACTAAGTTAAAATCACTAATTAATCACCATTATTAAATAAATTAATAATAAAGCTTAAATAGATACATAAATCATAATATTACGAATTTAAAAACTTGAAAATCAGTAGATAACCAAAATATAATGATCCATGAATTTTAAAGGCAATTTAAGAACTTAAAAATAATTATAAGGAATTATTTAATTAATTAATGAATAAATGGAATAAATAATTAATTAAATAATAAGAAATCAAGGAAATTAATATAAATCAGAAAATATATTTTAATATCCATAATATTACAGTACTAATGTCAAATAATATTACCAAGCTAAGTGTACAAAAGAAATCATGCGTATCAAAGCCAAACTACCGAAATTTCAAATAAACGTGCAAAAACGTATAACCCGAGAACTACTCTTATCACCAATTCTAACTTAACCAAACATTTTGAACATCATAATGCACTTTGATTCCATAATTAAGTAACAACCAAAGATAGGCAAGCCTACTAGCATACGTCTCATGATCTAGTTTACTAGTTCATGTAACACACACTTACGTTGTGTATATTTTAAATACCATGGTTTAGGCTTGCTTGTGGGACGACACCACTAGGTGCACTTCACTTTTGATCAGCCCTCTTTCACTCTCAAATCAAGTGAGTCATAGCCCCCTTTCAAACTATTTTATGTGTTTTAACTATCGGGGTGAAAAGCATGATATATAAGCTAAATTGCTTTTATTATTACATATATATGAAATGATTCTTGATTCTATGATTATGAAATGAAATTGTTTCGTATGTTCATTATGATAAATGATTTATATGATGAGCTTGAGTTCTGTCAAACCGCTTTCTTCGGTTCGCTACTATTTATTCCGATTAAGGAGGTCTGTAGTTAGTTAGTTGCGCAACTAGGTTTCGTCCACCCACCCATTTGTGTAACGGTGGAAGGTTGGTTGCCTTTGTGACAACCTCCACTTCCAGTCCGACCACGGGTGTTCTAGCTACCTTACTTAGGTCGTCTCCATGGCACGACCCTTTAATATTATTATTATTACGGCACTTGATTGACAGCTTGTGCAAGATTTATTTATTTATTATTGGATTTTGAAAAAAATGGTAGTAGTAGTGGCTCAAGCATTTACTCATCTAAGTTAATTGAATTATACCCTTGTGGTTATATGATAATGATTTTAGTATGGTGGATTATAGTAAGTTGAACATATGCTTTTCAGATGGTATATTGGAGGTATACATGGAAATTTTGGTGACTCTCAAATTTTTGATTATGATGGATATATATACTTTATGTTACTAGTTAAAAACCTATGAACTCACTCAACTCTCGTAGTTGACATTCTTTTCTTCATGCTTTTCAGGATTAGAGCCGTAAGTTAGCTAATGGACCGCCTCTGGACGTTGCATTTGTTTGTTGCTTGAAGGCTTGTAATGCAAACAATTATCTTCTAAATTTTGGATTTGGATTATGTAATGGTTTATCGACAATTTAATTTGAAATATGTAACCTCTTGATTGGGATGATTTTAAGACTTTAATTATGATGTTTTCCATTTAATCTTTTGTACCATGTCGTTCTGTGGCATCTCGTGTTTCCGCCGTAGTCGGGGTGTTACACTTAAAGCATGTCAAATTGGTCTTATCAGTGGAAGAACTGGGTGCATTGTGTCCAGTGGGTCTGTTAGCTCTGGCTTTGAAACGGTTAAACGTTTTAGCCATCATAGCCATTAGATCATCACTATCAGTTTCATCATAATCTGGAGAGATATTATTCATGACTCCAGAATCCATTAATTCAGACATCATCTTCTTCATAGAAAATACATTCTCGGAAGACATTAATGCTGCACATGGTGGTTCAGCATGACTAACTACAGGGGAACTACTGGAAGCATGATTAATGGCATCTTTTTCTGCCTCAATTCTCTGGGCTTGATTCTCTTCAGTGAATCTGAAGGCTCCATACAAAGATGACAGAGTATGGGAATGCAAGGTTTTACCTTGTCTCAAGACCACGATCATATGAGACCATTTTGAAGGAAGAATATCACAAAATTTTTCAGGAAGTATGTCCTTGTCCTTCTCTACCCCAAGCCCTCTTAACTGGTTTATGATGGACATAAATCTGGTGTAGGTACCAGTTAATGATTCATTGGGTAGGGCAAAAAATGACTCGTACTTCTTATTTAAAGCCACTTTCCTAGTAACAATAGTATCATCACCACCTTCATACTGGTTTACTAGTTCATCCCACATGCTTTTGGCACTGGGATAAAGCACTAGTGTAGGAATTAGAGCTTCAGGAACGGCCCCGAGGATCATGACTTTTAATGTAGTGTCAATATTGATAAGTCTCCTTTCCTCTTTAGACCAATGTTCCTCTCTCTTTTCCCTCCCAGATCTTGCTCCAGTTGGATCAAAAAGTGGATTGAGAGGACTTCTAGGAATATAGGGTCCTTCATTTAAAATTTTAAGCATATTCCTCTCAATACCAGTAACATGTAATAACATCCTGGCCTTCCACGTGCCAAATTCATCACCATTCCCACTGAATTTGGGAACAGGAGTATTCGAGTAGTGCACATTCACGTGTGGAGAAGCAGGAATAGGAGTTGGTGGTGGTGGATTATTGTTAGCATGGTCATTGGTTTGTTCAAACTCATTTATGGGTGGAGGTCCAGTATTTAAAGGGTTTCCTTGTGTATTCTCTGGGTTGGACATCGAGAAAATGCAGATCTAGGCAAGTATGTTAGCCTTCTGCTCTGATACCAATTGTGAAGTCCCTCACTCGATGGTTTAACCCACAAATGTAGAATAACAAGTCAAGTAATCACTAGAGATGACTAGTATTACAAGTCAAGTAAGCACTAGATTGGACTAGTATTACGATTAATATAAATGCAAGAATATATATAACGTAATACATACTTAAGCAATATAAAGATAAGCAAATAAGTAAATGGTGAGACACAATGTAATTTTCAAGTGTATTTTATTTATTGATGTTAAATAAAATACAAGGTTGTTGCGGAACAAGATATTACAAAGTAAGTATCTAAACAACCTATGAATTACAAGTGATCTAATCTTTGCTAAATAAATTCTTTGATCGAAATACTTAAAGTTGTGAAGTATGACTGTTTAGATCGAGAGTATTTGAGCAAAGGCACCAAATTGCAAAAGTATGTAATTTGGACGAGGAAGTGACTTGGTATTTATAGGCAAAAAGAATAAATATAATTTTCTTTTTGCTGTACAAATATGGTTACATGCATTTAAGGAAATTACATTAATTCCTTAAAAGCATTGATTAAAGTACAGGAATAAAGTCACATGATAGTGACTTGTCTTCTAATTAACCAATCACCTTTACATGCGTGTAAGGCTTTTAACAAAAGACAAATGGATTGTCCGGTTAAAGGCATGTAAAGGCATAAAGTCAATTCCTTGTAATCAGTGTTCAGACTTGTAAGGTCTAGAACACTGACAAGGACTCCAGTTAGGAGATCTGGTAAGTCTTCCAGTGAGCTCCGCTATTTGTCAGACTTCTTTCTTCAGACTTCAGTCTTCGACTTCAGTGAGAATGTTCTTCAGTGCAAAGATCTTGACTGGAGTGAAGTCCAGTGAACAAATCTAGTGGAATCCAGATTTCTATACAAGTAAGTTGTTCACTGGTCTTCACATAATTTCTGGACAAATCTTCAGAGGGCTCCAGTAGTTACGTCTGGAGCGAGTTCAGTAAATCTGGACCTAACAAAGACTGAAGCTCAACTGAAGATTTGTCCAGAAATAATAGAAGACCAGTAAGCTGTTTACTTATACAAGAAATCTGGTTTCCACCAGATTAGCTCACTAGACTTCACTCCAGTCAAAATCATCCCACTGAAGACATTCTCACTAAAGTCGAAGATTGAAGTTTGAAGAAAGAATACTGACAAATGGCGGGGCCCACTGACAGTCTTACCAGATCTCCTGACTAGAGCTTTGTCAGTGTTATAGACCTTACAAGTCTAAACACTGATTACGATTAATTGACTTTTGCCTTTACATGCTTTCATCCGGACAATCTATTTGTCTATTGTTAAAAGTGCAACACGCGTGTAGATGTGGTTGGTTAAAAGGTTGACAAGTCACATCAACATGACTTTATCCTTGTACTTTAACCAATGCATTTAAGGAATTAAAGTAGTTTCCTTAAATTCATGCAACCAGATTTATACGGCAAAAGAAATTCATTATTGAATTTATTTGCCTATAAATACTAAGTTATTTCCCTCATACAAATTACTTTTTGCAATTTGGTGAATTTGCCTAAATACTATCGATCACAAAAAGGAATACTTCACAACTTTAAGTATTTCGATCCAATGAGATTATTTAGCAAGTATATATCACATGTAATTCATAGGTTGTTAAGATACTTACATTTGTATGATCTTGGTTCCACACCAAACTTATATTTTATTTAACATCAATAAATAAAATACACTTGAAAATTACATTGCGTTCCACCATTTATATATTTAATTATTTATTACTTTATTTAAACTCTTATATTACTTTATTTAAATTCTTGCATTTACATTTAAAGTAATACTAGTCCAATTCTAGTATATACTTGACTTGTTGCATTTTACACTAGTAGGTTAAATCATCAAGTGAGAGACTTTACACTACCAATATGGGGAGTTTGAGAGTTTCATTTATTGGGTAGTGATTAGTTATATGTAAACGTGCCAGCGCAACGCGGCGGCGATGGTGGTAGTGGCGCGGGGTGGTGTTGGCGGCAACGGGTGGCGGCGACAGGTGGTGGGGACGACAATGGTGGTGAATGTAAAAATAATTAATGGTAAAAGAGATAGTATAGTTATTTTAAGGATTGAGGGTTTTATATTGTAAATTGTTTTATTAAAGATATTATATGTATATTAATTAGGTGGAAATGTTTAAATTAATTAATAAAAAAGAAGGGTATTTTAGGTAGGTTAATTTCTTATTTGAGATTTTTGGGGTGAGTCACCCTTTTATAAAGTATTATAGATAGCGATTGGGTGAAAAGTTAGTGTTACTTTTATGGTACATAGTAGTCTTAACGGGCTATCATTTATGTAGTTGCAAGTAACATTGATACGTTGTCCTCAAGAACTATACCAAGTTAAAAACTATCCTCACCAAATCGAGATTACATGTCCAAATACATCACGTAATTAAAAATAAAAAGATATTGTTCAAGCCATACCGGACACTTTTCAAATGTGTGACCTTGCATTACTTCTTGATGTAAGTTGGAATTTCATAAATTTGCTTCACATAAATATGTTTACACAGTCGTGCATCGCATAGGCATGCACTTTATTTTAAATAAGAAAATAATAATCCTTTAATTTGCATTAAAATTCAATCAAAATTCAATCTAAAAATGAATATGATATCATCCTTATAATCTAATGATTTTAATTCTAATTAAAAATTTAATTTAATATAAAACTCATATTTTTTTAATTTATTAATTAAAGTTTGTTTTTTATAATACAACAATAATTGAAAAATGATAAATCTTTTTAAATAATAACTTATATTATAGTCTGAAGAGAAGAACTAAGGGAGGAGAAGAGATAATCTTATTAATGAGGGATAACAATAGGGCTACTATAAGCCTTATATTTATAGGCTAAGAAATAAAACAATCTAGAGGATACAATAACTCTAATATGGAAATGAATATCCATTCTATATAAAATATTCATAATACTCCCTCTTGGATATTCACCCTTTATTATACGCTTATATGGTGTTTGTTGCCTCATTAAAAATCTTACCAAGAAAAACCCAGTAGGATAAAAACTCAGTGAAAGGAAAAAGAGTGCAACGTGTATAATACTCCCCCTCATTTGAATATCCGTCTTCAAAATATCGAATGTCGATCTTGTATACAAATGATTTAATAATCTGCCAAATTATTGCTCGACCAAGTTTAGCGAAGTTTGATTGTGTCACCGTCTTGTTGATCATATGTTGAGATTGAATCTATCATCGTTTGAACTTGATTTATATACACCACGTTATCTTCAAACGATACCGTTGAAATACTTGCTAGTCTTGAGGCGACATTCTTCTTGAGTATCTTCATTATTGATCTTTGACTATGACCATTTTCATAGTTAGATGATATAGTTGTTAATGAGTGCTTGATCTCCATGAAATCTTGTAGTATCATCACTTGTGAAAACTAAATAATTCGCGATTGTGCTTCTAGCATCAACATATCTAATCATCTTTGCAAGTGAACTCTTTTGATCAAATAACCTCATATCGCATGTATCGAAGTAGATCTTCATTTTCATCCAGCGATAGCTTGTTAATTCGGAGCCATTTATTGCTAATACATCTATAGAATGATGTAAATTGGGGATATGCGGTACTACCATTAGTACTGATAAAATACATCAACATCCCGTTTGCGGTTCGAAAACCGATACTGGCGTAATGAATAAGCCTTGCCAATATTGAAGCTTTTTGACCTTTCGTCAATATATTTTCATAAATGGACAATATTCTCATTCAATGAATGCTCGATTTTTCGAGATAATACAACACTAAGTTGTATTATATCCATCTTTTCATGAGATTCAATTATTTGAATTTTGACATTCACTCATTAATTATTTATAAATCTCCCACTTGGATGTCCAATTTGCAATTGATGATATTGAATGTAGACAATTGTGCCATACGCATATTTTGTTTTGCAATATAATGACATAATAATCTCAAAACCAATATTGTTCATAAAAACCATTCATACATATGTTGATCATGAGAAATATGATTCATGCTCCAAGCATTTTATATCTATGTGAAACTTTAAGCCATTTGCGGGCTTTAATGATAGCAAGAAGATACAAATAACTATTTGTATATCACGATATTCGAATCTACTGATAATATGATCAACCATGGGAGATATATATTAGGTCTCCGTGAAATTTTATTGTAGCATCAATTGTGCCATATGCGTCAATATATCAATTTCTCATTTCGCTTTAGCACAAAAAAACGATTTATAAAGTATGTTGCACATTCTTATGTATGGACTTCATGTCCAAAAGTTTCGTGCACGATAAGAGACTTTAAATATTTGGTAGCATTATTCAAATTGCTATTATAACCAACATGTCTCAAGTTTTGCACCTCATAGCATATATGCTCTTAAAATTTCGCACGCATAGTATTTAGCTTCATATAACACATATAATCGTTATTGACATCAATCTTATTTCGATTCCATGCTTTTGATTCAATCAATACTTGACATGATATATTTTTGTAAGAGATCTATTCATTATTCAAATATCATCAGTTCCTCATGAACCATCATGTCTATTTTCTCTTTAAGACACGTGTTTGGGTCTTTTCACCTCAATATGACCATCATATTTATTGCTCCTTTCTATTTTCGAGGCTTTTATTTAGAATCGATATCCTTTTGTGCGCGTGCCATAGACTCATATAAGTCATCATTTTGAGATACGATCAATTTAGAGCATTAAAATCAGTTTATATGGCTTTATTTGATTTAGTGAGCGTGTAAGTCAATTGCCAAACTCAAGTGATTCAATCACCATATGAACCTTATGTTCATGTTAGTAAGCTCACACAATAATCATTATAAATTGTTTGATCTCTCCCCCTGAATATATTCCTCTTTTGAAATACATCCTTTTGCGTTGTCATAGGATATATATCATATCCAAGATAACGGGGAAGAACTATTTTATTTTGTTGGCATAATGAAAGAATATATTGTATAATGACTTTGCCCAAACATATAATTCAAAGTTTTGCTCTCATAATCATTTAATTTGCAATAGACGCTTAATAAGCGCTTTAAGATTCACCACCATTTACGAATACTCGCAATCTTATTAGCTAAGCCACTTTTGACGCAAACTTCATGTTGCGCTATTCATGATATATGATCATTTAGACGATGCATCGCTTTTGAATAACTAAATGGTATATTAGATTTATAAGCCACATACATCCTCTTGTATCATCATCTTTAGAGATATAAGGGAATTTGTCCCTACTTGGCTAACAATTAGTGAATAATTGATATTTTACGAGAGCTTATGAACTCATTACTTTGAAGAATCTATGGATTCTCTTTTGCATCATAATGACTCGGGATGGTCTAACCGGTCATGCCAAACAATAATAACAAAATCATAGTTCATAAACTTTTAGTTATGACCATATGTGATTCAAGTGCATTTTGCATTGTATAGTTCATATACAACGATGATACCAATATATATCATTTACTCTTTAATGTTGTTCCTTTTGATCAAATTATATTAGTTATCGAAGTAGCTCTTTAGGAACCAACAATATGTCAACAATATGACAATCTTGAATACATATATAAATGTCTTTGAAGTGAAGTAACGACATAGTGTATATAGTCGTTTTCTTTAGTCATTAATAATCTGGTAACTCATTGTGACAACTCGTGTTCTTAAAAGAAACACCTTCATATTTGAATTTCCATGACCATGACACATGTAATTGCATTCACTTTAGTGAATGTATACCAAACTGTTAAACGGCTTTAGAAAATTTTTATCATATTGCTACTTCATGAGCATCAATGTGAATTTGTACTCGCTTATATTTGATATATTTTCAACTTCATGTGCAACTAATTGTAGCGAGTCATTAGAAGAATCACATGTTTGTGATTATCATAGAATTCTTATGACCATTGTCACAAATTTTGATGTGCTCTCATATTGAGATCTTATAATGGATCTTTGTGATTATATCACACCAATTTGGTGATCCTTTTCTTCAAGAAAATAGAAGTGTTTCAAAACTTGAAGTTTGCATATGCCAATTGATCATAGTATTTTATGTCAACTTTTCGATATAATCACATGGATATTGATAATCAAACCAAACTTTGATCCAACAAAATCAAAAGTTGTAGCGCATTGCACAATAGTTTATAGTTATGATTCCCAACGAAGAATCATTAAGAACTTTTGAACTACATGACGTAGTTTATTGAAATGACAAATAATGTCAAAAATCAAATAACCGATAGTTATTTTTGCTTTGAATATTTTCAAAGAATCACACAAAAAGCTTTTGTTCTTTATTATATACGAACTACATGTAGTAGTTTTATCAATAACTTATTGTTATTTTTTATTGCATATCAGCAAAAAGATCATCAAAGAACTTCATGTTCTTTCAAATATTTGACATAATTGCATGGTATTCGATAATCATGTTGCGTAATAAATTGATGTTATTGGCAAATCATACAATTTTTGATCCAACAATCAAAAATAATTTTAGTCTATTTGACATAACACGTAGTTATGATTCTCTATAAAGAATCATTAAGAGCTTTTGATTTGTAATAATTGTCAATTAACCATTGAGATTTCTCATAATTGCAACGGGTATTTCACCGTTAAATATTCAAGTGTTGACATGATTCCAATGAGTCTTTCATCCTTCTATATTCGTTTTTAAAATCTTCATAGAGGTGATGTTGGAGAAAAATCATTGATTTTGCATGCTCTTGCAAAGTGGTTTTATCCAACTTTAATTGTGTCTCCAAGATTATTTGGAGATTGATGAATTCGATATATCAATAATCATTATTTCCACCTTTGCAATTTTTTTCATTGTAACTACAAAATAAGAGAATATGTAGTCACTTGTAGCTCTTGCATAATAAACCTTAGTTTATTAGCCTCATATTGAATTCAGTTATCATTGTAAATAACCGTTGTTATTTACTATTATGAACTACACTTATTTATGCTTTGAATAAATTCAAAGAGTAGCACATGCTCTTTTAACATGACTTTGATCATGTTATTTTTGATTCAATCCAAAAAAATTGAAACCTTTGAGTTTCTTATGCATAACCATAGTTATGATTCACCTTAGTGAATAACGGGGAAAAGAATCGAAGAAACCTTGAAGTTTCTTTTTGCATAACCGTAGTTATGATTCATCTTAGTGAATAACGAAAGAACAATTAGTGAGGAAACCTTTAAGTTTCTTTTGCATAACCGTGGTTGATTCACCTTAGTGAATAACGAAAGAACAATTAGTTCCTTTTATTGCATAACTAATGTTATGAAATCATGAATTGCTTCAAGCAATCGTAAAAAATAATCAAAGGAAACCTTAAGCTTCTTATGCATAACGGTAATATGTTATGATTCACTTTGGTGAATTCTGAAAGAACATTAGTTCTTTAATGCATAACCGAAGTTATAAAGTCATGTATTGCTTCAAGCAATCTTAAGAAAAACTATAAGCTTTTCGAAGAACAATATGCCCTTCTATGTATAACCGATGTTATGTAGCCGTGTAATGATTCAAACAATGTTAAGGAAAAAAAAATTCTTTAAACATAAGAGCGGTTATGTTGTTCGATTAGCAATAAAAGTAATAGAACATGATAAAAAGGATGCAATTTGGAATTGAACAAATATTTAAATATGTATCGGTCCTTTTAAACTTCGAAATAATTTCATTAACTTATCAAAAGAATATCAATTTTCATTAAAGTCAAATCACACTAATAAAAACTTTTGTAATCTGTTTGTTCAATATAGAATATATTTTTTTTAATATAAAAGAACATTAAGAAGAATGAGTTTATGTTAGTATACTGTATACCTCAAAAAAAATTCGTTGACCAAAGTTCTATTTAATTTGTTGGCCAAAATTTATTAATTTTCCCAAAAAATAATAAAAGGTCATAAAATATAATTGTATACATTACCTGATGATTTACCTCAACATCTAAAACCGATACTTCGTTCTGACTTATTCATGAGCTTCAACTCTAAAGATTGAATTTGTTTTCCTTGTAATACCTATCGATCTCTTCTTTACTTTTCAACAATAGAATAATAATAATAATAATAACAATAATAATAATAATAATAATAATACATCTTGAAAAGTTGGAAAAGTGTTTCAAACTGATCTATATCTATTATTTATTAAATTAAATGTTACATCAAAAGAAAGCAATCTTATATATTGAAACCATGAAAAATTTACGTGAGGTTTGAAAAAAAAAAAAATTCGATCTGCAAAAAAGATAAATTCATTAATTTAGGATTTAAATACTTTCGTGCTGATAACGTATTATAATATGAAGAGAAGAACTGAGGGAGGAGAAAAGAGAATCTTATTAATTAGGGATAACAATAGGGTTACTATAAGCCTTATATTTATAGGCTAAGAAATAGATTAATCTAGAGGATACAATAACTCTAATATGGAAATGAATATCCATTCTATATAAAATATTCATAATAACTTAAAAATTTTCCTAAAATTATAAGAGCATCTCCAAAGGAAAAAAGCTTTTAAAAGCTTTTTTTAGTTGCCACCTCATACATCAACACCTTCAACCTATATAAAAAGTCTTTTATTCTAATGGTGGTTTTTTTAATAGCTTTTTTTGATTGAATACGTATTTATTGTTCAATATATACAACTTATCCTCATCTATGTATAATGCACAATATGACTCTCTTTTACAATAAAGAATGTAATAGTTCCTTAACAACCATATATACATACGAATGACATGGAAATATTTGCAACAAGTTGACGAATGACATGGAAATATTTGCAACAAGTTCTGCTTTCTAAACTTTACTATCATGCCTTAGTTACATTATGTTTCGAAACTATTTATAAACAAATTTTCTAGAACACACAAGTGGTTAACAATATGGACTTATATGGACTTTGCAAAAGTTCAAATGTTTGAATCCCACTATATACGATCAAGTGGAGGTGGACAAAATTGATATGTCATCTTAATATTATATGATGAAAAAGAAAAAGTTATAATAAATTCAAGAACTCGCGACGAAAGACCTTCAAGAACGTGATACAGTAATACTAATTTGAGAACTCTTAAAAGCAAAAATTACATAACATTGAAATTAAATTAGCTAGAGATTACAACACACACCTAAATTCCATATTTTCCTTTGATTTCAGAACACAACAAATTATGATAGGCCAATTGTTCTTCATTCAATCCTTGAGTACTTTGAGATAAAATCTTTATTTCTTTCAATTCTTTTCGAAGACTTATAGGATTCTTTTATATCTTTGATGTTCTCATTAACTTCATCTATTCGAGCCATACGCAAAGAGTTAGTTTGGTTAATCAAATCTCTTAAACTATCATTTACTTCGACATTTGATGTCGTTGCTTTTCCCTTTCTTTTACCCAATGCTTTTTTTTTCCCAATTGGACGAAATTCTACTTCATCATCGTCCTCAACATCGATGCTTGTTTGCACATCGGATGATTGCACATCCGACGATGATGTGTAACTACCAGACGAGGTTGTCTTTGTTCTCTTCGCATTACCATCATCCATACTTCCACCACTCCATTTTGGCTCTTTTCTAATAATTTCCCACGCATGCTCATATCGGAATTGTTTTTTGCATCTTGAGTGATATATTTGTCTTACCTCTCCTTTATTTGGTCATCAGACCATCCACTATCATACTTCTTTTCCACATTAATAAATATTTGGTTAAACTCGTTACTGATAGGAAGTAGTTGATACCAATGCGCCTTTACTTTTGATTGTGTTCTAGAAGAAAAAGATTTTCTATACTCGTTATAGTACTCAGTAATGCGGCGCCAAAAATCTTTACCTTGTTGCCCATTTCCGGTGAAGGTATCGGTAGAAATAGTTACCCATGCACTCATGAGTAATTCCTCTTCACCATTAGATCAACCCTCATTCTTTTTTTTTTTTTTTGTGAAAAATCAAGATCATCAATGTCAATACATACTTGAGGGGAAAAAGAAAGGTTGTTGGTGTGAGTGTTACTTGGTCCAGACGGGTGAATATAACCTACTTGTTGTGTTTACATTGACAAATCAAAATTTGGTTGACGATTAAAGTTTCCATATGTTGGAATCGGTTGTTGTGGGCGAAGATATTGTACAAAGCCGGTGGGAGGGGGAGATTCATAATGTTGTGGGATTTGATAATCTTGTTGTTGTATGTTTTGTTGTGTAATTTGGTAATCTTGTTGTTGCATGTTTTGAGAATTTATAAAGTTATTAAAGAAATTTGGGGGGGGGGGGGGGATCCATTTCTAAAGGTTAGTAAAAGAGTAAAAGTTGGTGATGTTGCTTGTTTATTTTGATGTATATATCTACAATATGAATTGCAATTTGTAGATGAACTTTATGTCTCCTGTTGTTTGATGTAAATAGACAGCGAATATATTCGCTCCATGTCTCTTGTTTGAATTTGTTTAAGCTTTATGCAGAGAATATAATCTTGTACATAATCTTGTTAAATGTCTTCATAGAACAGAGAATATATTCCTTTTATATGTCTATCACCATGATGCAAAATGTGACTTTAATTTGTTGGATATCAGGCCCTTTGTGATTTCTATATACTGTGTTTGTTAAAGAATATAAAAGATAGATAAGAAAATTTGCAGAGACTTTTATGATACAAAAGAAAAGGTTGTACATTCATTCATAGACTATTGGCTAGCCTTACAAATGCATGTTAACAATGAGACAAAAACTAAAATACCAATTCAAATAACTACTCATTGTAACATAGAAATAAACACATGCTATATTTTCACGTAAAGAGACTTGAAGATTTCTTGTCACGTACATGCTTTATCAAATACTACGTAAATGCTTAACCAATTTCCCTTTCCCAAATATGCTCGATCAAATCTAATCGTAATTGGTTATGGACTTTTTTGTCACGTACTTCACCACTCCTTTTGATGTATTGGTTGAATGCTTCAACAGATCCATTGATAACTGGTTTTAGAGGATCCCCTTCATCATCTGACCAAAGAATAATTGCATTTCCTTCATTCTCTACGATCATATTATGCATTATGATGCATGCTTGTATGATGTCGTTCATTGTTCTTGTGTGCCAAAATCTTGCCGCTCCACGTATGATTGCCCAACGCGATTGAAGAACTCCAAATGCTCGTTCAACATCTTTCCTTGCAGCCTCTTGCATTTGTTTGAATTTTATTCTTTTCGGATCTAGTGGAGAGGAAAAACCTTTCGTGTAGTTGTTTCCATTGACAGTAAAATTGACTTGAGGAGAACATCCTTGTAGCACATCATTGAACATTGGAGATTGGTTTAGTACATTGATATCATTGTTTGATCCCGCAACGCCAAAAAAGCATGCCAAATCCAAAGGTCTTGAGAAGCAACTGCTTCCAACATAATTGTTGGCACACCATGATCACCTCGGGTGTATTGACCTTGCCAAGCAACTGGACAATTTTTCCAAGCCCAATGCATACAATCAATACTGCCTAACATACCCGGGAACCCATGGTGTTCTTCATGTAATTGGAGTAAACGTTCAATATCTTGAGCGTTTGGCTTTCTCAAGTACACATGCCCAAATATTTTGATTACACCACGACAAAACTTCTTTAGACATTCGATAGAGGTACCTTCTCCTATCGTTACATATTCGTCATTTTGATCAGCGGGAGTGCCATATGCTAACTGTCAGATAGCAGCCGTGCATTTTTGTAACGGTGAAAGACCTTGTTTTTTACAACAATCTTCACTAAGTTTAAAATAGTCCGAATCATTAGACAATGCGTTTACAATTCTGTTAAATAGTTCTCTTTGCATCCGGAACCTTCGCCTGAAAATATTTGGTGGGAACACTGGTCGATGGGAAAAATAGTCCGCAACAAGACGCTCGTTTCCTTCATCACGACCTCGTTCAATATGTATTTTTTTCCGTTTACGATGACTCGAACTTTTAGCTTCATATTGGACTTCGTTCTCTATGAGCATCAACAACATGTTTTCATGTGTATCATCTCCTATTTCATAGATGATAAAGTCATTCATTTGTACCAAAAGTTGTTCGATAACTTCGTCAAACATAGTTTAGTAAGGAACGAATGAGAAAAAAATGTGGGAATGAGTTTATGTCGATATGATGGTATTGGTAATTACTAGAATAGTTGTTGGAGTGCCATAAAATAGAATCTAGGTGATACACTCATTTATAGTAAAAAAAAAAAGACTAAAGTGAATGAATGATTGAAGTCTTGTCTTTTTCCTTTTACATTACTATTTTATGTTTCAATTCTTTATATATCGTTATTTTTTTATAATTATAATACTAATAAATATTCATACCAAACAAAACTTGTACTAACATGTGCAGGAGGTATAAATTGATATTGTAAATTAACAAGGTTAGTAATAAAACTTGAGGGGTAAAAGAGAATTTTAGTTAGAAAAAAAAAGCTTGATCATTTTCAAGCTTTTTATCAAAAAAGTCTTTACTTCCAATGGTGTCAAGTTATTCAAAGACTTTTTTCTTCTAAAAAAAGCTTTTGATCAAGCACCATTGGAGTTGCTCTAAGAAGGTGACGTATGTTGTCCAGTAATTTTTTTTTAGTCTTACCGATTTGCTACTTGATTTTCGCAAGTGGTTGTCTTTATTTATGTGTGATTTTGCAATTCTCATTTAGGCATTTCACTAAGCATACGTCGACGAGCTCGTCGAT
This sequence comes from Erigeron canadensis, assembly GCF_010389155.1. Classification (NCBI taxonomy): domain Eukaryota; kingdom Viridiplantae; phylum Streptophyta; class Magnoliopsida; order Asterales; family Asteraceae; genus Erigeron; species Erigeron canadensis. The sequence continues at coordinate 17,776,275 of NC_057765.1, forward strand.
GTAGCTAGCTTAAGGAGTAACCTCGTCGATGGCTTGTTCCATCTTCTCGTTTCGTTGGGTCGAAGAGGAAAGACGAAGGCAGGGGAGCGTGTGGGGGACCCATCTCAAATGTAAACAAAAAAAAAATGCTTTTTTTCAAAAATTTTTAAAAATAAACGGCTAGTTGGTTTATTTATTTATTTATTTATTTCCCACTTTTCATCTATATATACTACCTTCTCACATTTCCTTCTTCACCACTTTCCATTTCTTCACAACTCATTTCATATTTTCTTCACAATATCAACAAACTCTTTTACTCCCACTCCATCTCTAAACCATGTCAAACAACAACGAAAACCAAATTAACGACATGTGGACTCACTTTCTAGAAAACCCGATGCCGGGTATGCCCCCGATGCCGGCTATGCCGGCTATGTCGTCAACTAACCAAGGCCAAACTAACCGATGCCGGCGACGACGAGTAGTTATTTTTTTAATAATCGTAATGTTTTATTTTTCCTTGCAATGTGTTTTTTTTTAACTGTGTTTTTTTTAGTGTGTTATGTGTTTTTTTTTAATGTTTAATTGTAATGTTTTTTTTTTTTAAATTTAGTTGTAATGTTTTATTATTAATAAAATTAAGTAGTTTTTTAATTTTGTATAAATATAAAATAAAATAAATAAAAAGTGTGGAAGAGGGGTTATAGGGAGTGATTATGGAAGAGACGGATGAAGAGAGAGAAAAGCTGATATGGCAGTGTGGAAGATGTGTGGAAAAGTCTTCGCTTAGTGTAAGGCCTTATATTCAAGGGTTACAATTGTCCAAAAGAAAAAAAAATATCCAGACATTACTTACCTTCTTGATTCCTTTGGGAATTGATAAAAGAACAAACAAACTTCTCTATCTGTATCCATCGTTCACAAATGTCGACGACCACCCTAATCCCCTGCTGTTCTTCAGCTAATATCATTTCTTCATCACGGCAAACTACCACTACAATTAGGGTGTGTTCGGTACTTGGTAGAAATAAAAATGCCCCGTTACTACCACCGTTAAACCCTAAAGACCCATTTCTTTCTAAACTCGCCTCCATAGCCGCCGTTACGCCACCCGAAAGGCTTCTCAATCGACCTGCCGATTTGGATACACCGCCTTACTTGGACCTTTTTGATTCCCCCACCCTCATGGCTACTCCTGCCTCAGTAACTAACATCCTTCCTCTTCTTTATATTTCTTTTTCTTTATGCTTTATTTAATTACTATGTTTAACCTATTTGCCCTTTGTTGCTGCTTGTTGCTGTTGTTTTTAGGCCGGTTTTTACAATCTATGTAGTAACAAAGTAACAACCTTGCCCAATACCCGTTTGTAAGGGGGAGGTGAATTGTAGATACCCTTACCTAACGAATTGGAGCACTAGAGCTATCTAAAAGCAACGTACTTTTCATTTTGTCCCTCGCCTTTTTATCTCTTGTTTAACCGTCATACTTTGAAAATTTGTCCTGTTTTAACCGTGGTGCAACTCAAAATTAATAAAAGACAGTAAAATCTTGTTGACCAAAATATAAGTGGCATATACTCATATAATCTTACAGGAGGTGATTTGACACAAGTCAGGTTTCTAGCTACTTATGCTTAAAGCCTCCAAGCTTTATTCAACTAAGGTTAAGGAACTTCCTGTATCACTATCACAAGTCACAAACTAAAATTTTCCACACACAAGATTCCATTTTATCCCAATTTCAATTACGGAAAAGAAAGAAAGAAAGAAAGAAAGTGCTCAGTGTCGCCTTCCGCGGGTTTTGAGCCCCAATACCTCGACGGTGTATGGGGAGATTAAATAGGGCAAGTGTTAAAAGTATCATAGGTTAATTAGGCATAAAAAAGTTAGTTATCACATGAGGGAAAAAATTGTAAATTCTGGCCCAATGTTAGATAAATATTCCTACTAAGTAATTCCCGTATGTATTCCCGGTTGAGTTTTGGGATCAAAATAAAACTTAACTTTTGGTTCTAAAAAATACGTAGAAATACTAATGAATTGAAAGCGACTTGTCTTATAAGATTACTAATCGGTCTCCTTATTTCTCACCCCCTCCCTATCTTCCATTTTTTTTTTTTTTAATCATTTACATCAAACTATTGGATTGCCAACCCATTTTGCAAGTGAGAAGAACTAATCTTCACAATCTTTTTCCATTGATCGTGTCCGTATTTTATTAATACTCTTTGCACATTGCAAAAGACCTGAGCTCAAACATATGGCAATATAAAAGAAGAAAGGTGATTTGAAACATAGCTGGGGGTTCATAGCCAAAATGGCCTCTTACAATTTCTTTCTTTAGGCTTCTTCCACCCAGAATATTGGAAAATATACCAGTTACTAATTTCTTTAGGGACCACTGCATTATTTCCATTTATAAAAGCCAACTTAGACATCAAGCATGCATTAGTCGTTGATGAGCTTATTAACTGATTCATATTAACCTCTCTTTGCCTTCGGTGTGGCCTTTATATAGCGATTGCAAAATCCTTTTCGGTTAAACGCTCAATTATGATTTTTGTATATTTGCTTTCGAACCAGCTGGGGCTTTTCTTTTCCTTCACCATCGTAGATGGAACTACAATTGAGCTCAAGTGGTTTGTAATGAATGGTGCTGATTCAAAAACGGGGGAAATGCCGATGGACGACTGACTATGAGGATGGATGATGATTTTTCTTACTGAAAATGATTGTAGGAAATGAGGCCTGAAGTTCCCATTTATCTTGCAATTGAGTGGTGAAACAAGCAACACCTTTTAAATATTGTCATTTTGTCGAAAATGAATATACAAGCGGCTTCTTCTATCACTATTAGGCATGATGAGTTTTAATAATTCGAAATATGTGTGGAGATTGGATTAAGGATATTTTATCTACTTTAGTACCATGGAGGCCTTATATATGGAACATATTTTTAAATGCATAATAATCGTTGTCTTTACAATAATAATACTAATTTGTTATATAGGTGGAAAGATCCGTATCTTACAATGAACACAGGCCAAGGAGGCCTCCTCCAGACTTGCCGTCATTGCTACTCCATGGAAGAATAGTGTACCTCGGCATGCCGGTATCTACTTTAGTTTCTTTCATGATTCTTTTTTTTTTGTATATACACAAAACAAAGGGGTATTGACTATGACTTTCTTGCTTTTATTTTTCTTTAGTTTATTTTGGTTATTGTGCTTCCTTTGTTAAGAAAGCTCAAAGGCTTTTCATCTAATTTTAGGTAGCCTTTAGACAATCAGTATTGTTAGCAACGACGTTGTAAGCAATTTATATAAGAAAGTGCGAAGAAGTGTTGTAGTATGATGTGAGAAAACACAGAAGAAAGTGGAGTTGGAATAGCGAAAGCAGGGTTTGAATCGTGGCTTTAGTTTGTACATTTGGAAAACGTTTCTTTTTATATTGTTGGTATTATTTTTTTTAATTAGCTATTTGGAAAGCGATTAATTTGGCATATCTTATCATTTGTGTTTTTATAATTGCCAAAGTGTTGATCATAACTATAGTTGTTGAGCAGAATAAGCTTTGCCATGCAGAATGGGTGGTTTTAATGTTTACCAATGGATGGTCTTCACACACTAGTGAACTTGTAATGAACACAACATTAGCTTATCATATGCTTGTGTGCTTTTGTTTTGCAACTAATAGTTCACTAAAAATGTCATAGGACTGTTTATTTTATTAGCAGTTCAATGACTTGTACTTATGGAGACTTCTGTGATTTTGTATCAGTTGGTGCCAGCAGTTACAGAGCTCATCATTGCTGAATTAATGTATCTGCAATGGATGGATCCCAAAGAGCCTATATATCTCTATATAAATTCCACCGGAACTACACGTGATGATGGTGAATCGGTTAGCCTTTTCTCTTTAGCTCCCCTCTTCTAGGTTCTGTATTGCGTTTACCTGGAGAAAATAAAAATCTTGGTTGATTATGTCTTGAGTTCTTCAGTTTTCTAAGCTGTGATTTAGAGTTAATTGCAGGATTCGTCCCTGTGGTTTACACATTTTCGTGGATTACATCCCTGCTCAAGATTTTTAGCCAAAAACGTCCTAACTGCTCAAATTCGTTGCACATTACATCCCTGTGACTAATGGCGACAAGTTTTTCTTCGTTAGTCCAGTCATGTGAATCGCATGTGAGGTCAATTTCGTCTTTTCCCCACCCACAACCCCAGCTGACCCCTATTTCTCTTCCTTATTTATCTGTATATATTTTATATTTTATATATATATATATATTATATTCAAGAAAGAGATACAAATAAATATGAAGAATCCGAATTACATAAGCCGCATCACACTTAATTCACACAAAACTATCCTCAAATCTCTTCAAAAAACACCGTGTATTTCATATTCTACCACCAAAAACCCATTTCCACTTCAATACGATATGATTATCACACGCCAACCACAACAACCACCGCAAACCACCGCCAAATGCCAAACCCCAGAAAGATTCCTAGCTGGGTTTTGAAGATTGGGTCGATATAAAGCTACAAAATAAAGAACAAGAAAAACCCATGTCGGAAATCATGGATAAAAGTAATCGAAAGTATTACAATTAGCACGAAATAGTAAGAAAGTTGATGATGGTAATAAGGTTGTTGAATTGAAACTAGAATTGAAACCCATACTCATTCCCATTCTGATTTTCACTACCCGCACCACCATTTTCCTTCACATTTCTATCATTCGAAACAACCGAAGAAACCGATGAACAAAGCGAAAAAGAAACCAACTTCGGTTAGAAGCTAAGGCTAGGGTAAGGGTTTTGTGAGGAAAAGAGAAATTAACGAAAATTACTAAAGGGAAATTATTGGAGGAATCGAAGAGGCTCACGCCTGGTTTGAGAGTGAGAGTTGATCGGAAAGAAATTGGGTACAAAGGGAAAGGGATAACTGATCAGAGGCGGTAGAAGTGGTGGAGTGGTGGTGATGGGTGGCGGAGAATCAGGACCGGAAAGAAAATTAGAAGATGATGATGGAGAGATACATATTACTATCTATATATATAATCAAGTTTCAATCTTTTATTCAAAGTTTTTATGTTATGTGTTTGTATATTTATATATACAGATAGATAGTAATGGATACAAATACATACAGAGAAAAAGGGGGCATGTGTGTAAGTGTGTTGTAGGGAGAAAAGACGAAACGGACTTCACATTTGGGTCACGTGACTGGACTTAACAGAGAAAAATTGATGTCGTTAGCCACAAGGATGTAACGTGTAACAAATTTGAGTAGTTTGGACGTATTTGGCTAAAAATCTTGAGCAGGGATGTAGTCCACGAAAATGAGTAAACCACAGGGACGAATCCTGCAATTAACTCTGTGATTTATTTTTGTTTTGGTGTCCTGTGAATGCTTTCTCTTTGAGTTCTTCCAGAATATTTCCCAGTTGTGACAGTTTCGGACCCATTAACTTAAACTTAGGTGGTTTTGGATTATTTTGTTTCTCTCACTGGTCATAGTAGGAGTGTAGGACATTTCAGTATTTTGGTTAAATAGTTGATTTGTCAGAAAGTTGCCAACAGTGTATTGAAACGATTACAGCCTTTTATATTGCTTTATCTGGTTACATTACTTTTTTATGCCAAGAATTAGCCTTTTATCCTGTTTGGGTCTGAAGGACTTTATGGCCAATCTTTCATTTTCAAGGTAAAAATAATGAGCCATGGGTTTTTGACTTCTTAATTTTATTGCTTTGTACCCATGTTTTTAAAATTTTTGTCTTCATCTGGAAGAGAACCCTACTCATTTGTAATAAGGAGTTTGACAACTCATTTGGTAATAAGCCATTGACTTGTGATCATTGTCAAACTTTGTAATTTTTAAACGTTTCAGTGAATATAATGACTTTTGCCAGAGAAAAATATTGAAAAAATATTTACGGGGTAGTGTTAGCAGTTCAACTGGTTTGGTCAATCCAACAACACTGGATCTGTTTGATTAATTACTACCTTCCCATAGTCACATCTAGTATTATCATTTATTTAATCATTGTAAGCATATATTATGGTTTTGGTTTAGCCCGGGCAAAGCTGTAATGCTTTTATTTTCCTGATGATGGGATAAAGAAATATTTTTTCTGTGGTCTTCACCGACAAACTTGGATGGTATTTGTTTTTAGCTCATATTATTGCAAGATTTTCTTATAAGTTGTTGACGATAAACCTATGCTTTCCTCTGTGATGTCTTTCTTAATTGCAAATGAACAAATATGCAATCTGTTGACTTTACTTATTATCATCAGGTTGGAATGGAGACCGAGGGTTTCGCGATTTATGATGCTATGATGCAATTGAAAAATGAGGTAAAATGCTTGCCTGTTATTTATGACTCTTTAGTTTTTTTGTATTTTTGTTATGTTTTTAGTTATTCTTTTTCTCTTCAACCATAAGCGTGAAAACAAATACTTTCATACAATTAAGCTTCAGCATTGGAAGAAGCTGGGATCTACCTTATGCCAAGATAATAATGCCTTCTGAGGACCCTGATTTTGCTGATCAAATACTCTAGATGTAATTAGATTGTATCTGCATTTATTTATTTGTCTAGTTTTTCAGTAAACCTCCCACTTATCTTATAATGTGAAGCTCATAGTCTACAACTTAGTTTGTACTTTATTATATATTACATAGACTGAACTTATCTCTTTTTAGGTTACACACAAAGAAATTTTCGTAGGAAACTAGTATACTTCTCTATTGAAGGGCACCAATTACTCAAAACATGTATTCTTTTCAAAACCTCACTCTTTAGATATATCTGTACACACATGTTCTACATTAATAAACTTCCTTATAACAATGTTACGTTGGTTTGCCAATATATAAGTGGTCATAGCACATAATTTGATGCTACAAGTCCTGAAACATGCAGTGACTGCTGATGGCCTATGATTTTTTTACAGTTTCATACTTTGCGGACCAGTTGATCTTTTGAAACTGTCTTTTCGACTTTATCTTTAATACTTTAAAGGTGCAGATACACACTGTTGGAGTTGGAGCTGCTATAGGGCATGCATGTCTCTTGCTTGCTGCAGGGGCTAAGGGCAAAAGGCTTATGATGCCACATGCAAAAGGTTCAGTATAATTTTTATAAGATATCCTACACATTTTTTTTCATCTATTCAGAAGTGTTTCTTTTTTCTTTTCAGCTATGATACAACAGCCCCGTGTTCCATCATCTGGATTAATGACAGGCAGTGATGTTATCATACGTGCAAAGGAGGTTTGCCTTACGCCTTGTTTCTAACTCTTCGGAGTCGTGGGACCTTATTCACCAAATGATTTTATTATGTCCACGACGTTACTAGCTTGCCCCGTAGCCTTATCTTCAGCTAAATATCTGTTATGCAAACGACTATACAGATTTTGGATGAGAAATTATGGAGCTTATAAGAGCTATATGTTTATTAAAACTCCAGCTAAAACATTTGTTTCGCCACCATAGTTTATGTGCTTATGATCATAAGCTACTTGAAGTAGCTTTTAAACTCAAGTTTGAGCTTATAATATGCTAAATTTCACAAATAACTTTCAAGAAGTTGCAACTTTCATTTGAGTTTTTATGTCATTTTAAACTTTCCAGCTACAGCTTTAGCTACAACTATTTTGCCAACCCTTTATAGAATACATAAGCTTGCGCTTCAGGCTATTTTCACCAAATATACCCTTTGTTAATATAATGGTATGCTTATTTACTTGAACATACTTAAATGGACTTTTTGCTCTCAGAATACAGCATAACATTCCTTTACTTGCTCAAAGTCTGTCATTAAAAAGCATGCAAGTATACAACTTCCTAAATCCATATATCGGAAGTTTTATTGTTCTAGCAATATTGTTTTTATATGTTTGGAAAAATGTTGAAGTAGACATAAAAGTATATGTGGGGTCAACCAAACTCGTATTGACATGTTACCCAAGTGGCTCATATTGCTAACTCTAGCGGGTAAATTAATATGGTTCACATATGGTTTGAGAAACGTGATGGCTAAATGGTAGTTGTTTAAGTAGGTAGTATAGTTTTGCTTGATATCCGATCTCTAATTTTGGTTTGGGATCTGGATCTTCCATCTACAGGTAATCATCAACAAGGACACACTTGTAGGCCTCTTGGCAAAGCACACTGAAAATGTGAGTAATTATACCCTGCTTGATTGTCTATAGAACTTAATGTGCATATAAATTAAAATTTCATTGGATGAATGATACTTTACCAGTCAGTGGAAACTGTGACACAAGTGATGAGGAGACCTTTTTATATGGATTCCACTACAGCTAAAGAGTTTGGTGTAATTGATAAGGTACACATACTCATCCGTGTTATGTTGTGTAATTAGTGTTCTGGTTTGGATGATGTGATTTCTTTGTTTGTTAGATACTTTGGCGTGGTCAGGAAAAGATCATGGCAGATGCTGCTCCACCAGAGGCATGGGATAAGAATGCCGGAATCAAATCTCTCGATGCAATGTAGCTTCTTAAATCTTAACACAAACTGCTTATGCTCTAGGTAACCACCCTTTCTTCACCGAAGCAGCCTTTGTGAGATTTTTTTTTTTTTTTTCTCATTGGTGCATCACTTGAAAAATGCAGTATTATTTTTAGTGAGCTAATATTGATTTATTCTTGCGATTTGCAGTTCATTTTCTGCTATGAATTGGTGACGGGGAAAGATTTGAACTTGACGTATAAATTTCATTTCATTTCTGCAGTTCATGACTTACATTATTGTTTGCTAGTCAGATGGGTAAATAGGGAACATGTCAGTTACTCAAAGCATTCATTATGTTTAGTTGTTTACAACCTCCTTAGTTGCTTGGCTACAATGCAAGCTACACACTTGACTCCTACTATGTATCTTTGTAGTATCGTAAGATCTTAATGAGCTTTGATGGTGTGTAAAACCACATTGCCCATGATTTCACCGCCGAATTACGTGTATCGTAGATACTTCAAAGTTATAACCGATAACAATTAATGTAGGAAGTGCTCTATACATATTACCTAGTTTGGAAGCTAATATCACAATCTTGATCGCGGTCACTAATCTGTAAGTTGGAAGATATGCAGTGCAATTGTGCAAATTGAAGTTTTTACCTTTCGGAAGTGTAGTATTGTCAGATGCATTGTAGGGATGTGCACGGGTCGAGGCCCGGCCTGAACCGCGATGACCCGCGAGAGCATGAAAAATGGAACCGTGACCCAGCCCGTGAAGGTCGGGGTCGGATGGATCACGGGTTTCTTTCACAATTTTTCAGTTTTTGGCTTTGCCTGACCCGGCCTGGCCCGACCCGTGCAACCCGTGATCCGCAAATGCACTAAAAACGTGACCCGTGACACGACCCGTTAGGGTTTCGGGCGGGTCGGTTCTTGCCGGTTTCGGATCGGGCGCGAATTTCTGGGTCTTCTGCTCATCCCTAGATGCATGTATAGGGTATTCATGGGATGTCCCGAGGTTCGAAATAAACATTCACTAAGTCGTCGTCAATCTAGCCTTAATACTAGAGTAATTCATTTAATTTTGTGAGTCGTGGATAGACTAATGAGTAGTCATAAATTCATTATTTGTGGAAACAATTCTATTTATGAAAAATTAATTGAATTATTGAAGTCGCGTAACCGTTAGTAAACGGGAAAATTGTACGATGGAAATATTAGTCGCAAGTGAAAATTATTTTTCAATAATAATAATACCAATGATAACTACAATCATTAAAAATAAATAAAGACAAATAAAATTATTTAAAAAGTGTAAAACTAATATTATAACTTAATGAATACGAAAGATAAGATAAAGAAGAAACATATGAGAATTACCTTCATATACATATTGATTTCAGTTTATATATTTTTTTTTTTGTAGTTGAATAAAAAGAGAAACAAAAAGTGTATGACCAAGATCACAATTTAATCAATACGAAAACTAAAAAAAAAAGATATGAAAATTAACTCCATATAAATATTGATTTCAGTTCACTTTTTTTTTTACAACTTTAGTTAAATAAGAAGAAAAACAAAAAGTGTCGAGTTCATAATTTTAAAAATACATACCAATTCATCAACAAAGATCATCTCGGACGATTTGATTTTCTTTTGATTGTTCCACTCCGAAATAGTCCATACATGTACAGCACAGAGTCGTAAATGATGATTAACATGTGTTGACTTAAGATCTTCAAGATGAACTAATATGGTTTTATTTTTTGTTGTTGAAGAATAAGACATAATGAATTTATAATGGACAACAAACTAGATTAAAAGTAACATAAGAATTCAAATAATAATGGTTAAATATGAACAAAGTATATAAATAAAAAAACCGTTTTGGTAGTCGATTGTAGTTTTTTTTTTGTCGTATGTTTTTTTTAAGGGTTGAGAATATGTGAAGGTTTTTTCTAGGTGGTATATATATAGATAATAATAATAATAATAAAAATTTTATAAGATTTTTTTATTAAAGGTCGGACATTTTTTATTAAATAAATATTTAAAAAATAAAGAATTAATAAGGATGGAGTATTAGGCTAAAGGAGAGGGATTAGGGGTGCCAAGTGTACTTTCAACTCCCTCTTTTAGTTATACAGTATTATAGATAGAGTTAAATACTTTTTTCGTCCCCGAGGTTTATCGCTTGCTCACTTTTTGTGTTCGCCGTTAACTTTTGGCTATAATCATCCCTGTGGTTTACTTTTCGTCCTTTGGTCCGTTAACCCCTCACGTGCAAGTCACGTGAGAAGTAGTTAAGTCTTTTGCAAGCTACCTTTCCTCGTGCAAATCACATGCAACAATATATAAAATCTCACCTGGCCCCATGTTCCCCAAGTTTCATTCTAATCGTCCATGTGGTTTCACCGATGCAAAAACACACAAAGAACACAATCAAATTCCATCATATTACTCCACCACCATGAAAAAACAGGAAAAATGGCTAAGGAGAACCATGGTTTGTATATTTTGATTTTATTATTTTTAGGGTTTTATATGATTTTTTAATTTTAATTTATTAATTTAATTTAATAATTATCAATTTTTTGTTGTTTACAAACGATTACAAAGGGATGCTAAGCTTAAATGTTCATCATGGTAGTAAGATCATCACAAACCCTAAAAGACAATACGTAGATAGAAATGTTGATTCTTTTGATTTCATTAACTTAGAAGACTTCTGTTTGAATGACATGAATGAAATTATTAGGGAGATTGGTTATAAAAATGGGTTATTTTATTATCATTTTATGGTACCTGAAAGTAATTTAGATGATGGGCTTAGGCCATTAATATGTGAAATGCATATTGATATAATGAAAAAATATGTTTCTACGTATAAACAAATTGATGTTTTTTGTGGAACATGGTTTTGGGATATGTATTGACCAAATTAGAGAATAAACCCCTGAGCTTGAGAATGAACCAATTATAGAGAATGAGGTTAGTTTAAGAAAGAGAAGCAGTAGAAGTGAGTGAGGATAGTGAATCAGATGGTCAAGAAGAGAGTAAAAGTAGATCAGTGGGAGATGACAGTGAGGATGTTGACTTTGAACCTAGAAAAGAGAAGGATGTTGGGGATGATGAGGATAGTGAATAAGTTAATGAAGCAGTTAGGGAGAATGTGAGAAAAAAAGACAATATACCACTTGAGAAGGGACCGGTTAATGATATTGAGGTAAACATGAATGACTTTCAATTTAACTTTGAACCAGAAGGTTTGCAAGAATAAGAAATTAAAAGGACAGAGAGTGAAGCAGTTAAAACAGTTGAATATACACCACATATAGATGAACTAAATGTAAATGAAGAGTTGTTAGGCATTGACTTTGATGATTTTGATAGTGGGCCCGATGATGACACCATAGAAGGACAAAGGAAGAAGGAGTTAAAACAATTTAGGAGAAACAACTAAGTGAAGGCATCGGCTCAAAACCAGTTTGTTAAGAGCAAGTTTTATGTGACTCAAGTGTTTGGGTCAAAACATCCCGTGAAAGAAATGGTCAAAAGTCATGCCATTGAAACTAGGAGGGACACTAGATTTGTGAAAAATGACAAGGAAAAGGTCAGGGCAAGATGTTTTGGGACTATGCCTGAACCTAAGCCAAGATACACAAAGTCTAAGGTTACTATAAAGAAACAGCAATTGGCTTCACCAGAAAAAGAAAAAAAGACCAATGAAGAGGGTGTTAAGGGTTTGCATGATAATGTAAAGGGTGTTAAGGGTCTACATGACAATTCTAATGGTCAAAAGGGTAATAACTCAAAAGGTAAGGGGGTTGTTAGGGACTGTGAGATGGAATCTGTTGAACCAAAAAAAATAGTCAAAAAGGTAGAAAAACCCACATGCCCATGGACTTTATTTGTTTCCAAGAGAAAGATGGATGGTGAAGACATTAATTGAAGAACATAAATGTCTACAACTAATACATCTTAGGTAGTGTAACTCAACATTTATCATGAAACAGATAATTGGAATAGTAGATGTAGATCCAAAAATCAAAGGAGCTGTAATTCAGGATATTATCTCAAAAAGCTAACTTATTTACTTGTTTGTTTATTTACTTGTTAATTTAACTTCTTCTTTTTTTCAATTTATTTACTTGTGAATTTATTAAAGGTATTAATTGGGAGTCAAAAGGCTGACAACTTCTAGGGCAAAGAGTAGAGCAAAGAAATTGCTTGAAGGAGATTACAACCAACAATATGCAAGGTTGAAAGATTACTGTTTCGAGTTGCAGTAGAGAAACCCAAACACAACAATCAGGATTGAATCAAATGTAGAAGCAAATCCTAATTCAGAAACAAGGTAGTTCAAAAGGATATATGTCTGCTTAGGCCCATTGAAAGAGGGTTTCAAATCTTGTAGGAGAGAACTGCTAGGATTTGATGAAGCCTTTATGAAAAGACCATATCCAGGACAAGTTCTAACTGCAGTTGGGGTAGATCCTAACAATGGAATCTATCCCCTGGCATATGTTGTAGTTGAGGCAAAATGCTTTGATTCATGGAGATGGCTTCTAATTTGATTAGGAGAAGACCTAGATCTATCTCAAAACAGTAATTTCACTTTCATGTCAGATAGGCAAAAGGGTTTGGTACCAGCAATTGCTAGAATGTTTCCAGTGGCTGAACATAGATTTTGCTTAAGGCATATCTATGAGAACATGAGTAGGACATTCAGGAGTGAAATCATAAGAGCGATGCTATGGAAGTGTGCAACCAGAACTACTGAGCAGAAATTTGAAGTTGTAATGGAGGAACTGAGATATGAAAATGATGATGCTTACAAGTATTTGAAGACAGTACCTCCCAAACAGTGGAGCATGGCACATTTCCGGTATGCATATGTATAATTTTATGATTTTGTTTTAATATATCATACTTTTAAGTTTAAATACCATAACTACATATTTAATACAGGGAGGGCACATTGTGATATACTATTGAATAATATTTGTGAGAGTTTCAATAGTAAGTTGCTTGAGGGTAGGAAGAAACCAATAATTAGTTGCCTAGAGTATATTAGAGAGTATCCCATGAAAAGGATTGTGATTGTTCAAAAGATAATTGATACACAGAAGGGTCCATTGACACCTACAACTTCAATAGTATTTGAGTCCATTAAGAATGCTGCAACCATTGTACTGCTTTATGGAATGGATCACATAGATTCCCGGTTAAAGATTCATACACAGATCAGTGTGTAGTTGATATTAAGGATAGGACATGTAGTTGTAGAAAGTGGCGGTTGACTGGGATGCATTGCAAGCATGCAGTTTGTGGTCTTTGGAATGCTAGAGATAATTCTGTGCAGGTGGGGATAGTTGAGGATTGGGTTGATCCATGCTATAGGTTAGATACATGGAAAGAGGTTTATGCTTTTAAGATAGAGCCAGTGACTGGGTCTTCTTCATGGCCAAAGAGTACTTGTCCAACTAAGCATCTCCCTCTTGTTCATAAGGCTCAAGTTGGCAAACCTAAGAAACTAAGATAGAAGAGTGTCATGGAACTAGAAGAAGGAAAAATGGTTAAAAATGGCAAGCTTAAAAGGGCCGAGAAGACTGTTACTTGTTCAAAGTGTAAGAACAAGGGACACAATGCAAGGCAGTGTAAGGGTCAAAAACAAAGTCAGACTCATAGTCAAGCTACTCAATCCAGGAAAGGTATGAAGAGTAAAATTGAAGTTGGTGATGCAAGCCAATCTGGTGCAGGTGTTAAGAGGTCAAGAAACCTGGTGGTGCAAGTCAATTTGCAAGTCAACCAGTGGGAAACAACTAATACCAATTTGATTTTGTTTAAATTTGGTTGTAATGTTATATGTTTCAGACATTATCTTATCTTTTGCTATTATGTTTAAGACACATTGGTTTTGTTTATTCTTTTGAATGGTTCTATTTTCCCACTATCTGTAAGACAATTTGAAAGCTTGTATTTTCGTACTTTGGTATGTAATTTCAATGGTTGCATTGCACTTTCTTTACTGCTTTTTGTTTAAATGTTCGTATGTAAATATTAGACTTTTGTCAAATTGCAATTTGGTATCTATTGTAATTTTGGTTTACACTTTTGTCAAACTGCAACTGCATTTTGTTTATAACAACAAGGATTACAAAAATGTACAACATTACAATAATTACAAACTTAATTTCCATTCATCTAACATAATACATTACAAACATTGTTCTGGGATTACAAGAACATGTATTACAAGAACAATGAACCAAAATATAAACCAACTAGCTAAACCAACCAAATTAGCACCTATACATCTAAAAACATATGAAAAAAAACCAGCTAAGAACCAAAAACTTCTTCAATTTCTTTACTTGACCATTTTTTTCCTTCAAATTTTCCTCCATAGTGTAGTTAGCTCTTAGCAAACCAGGTATAATGTCCATGAATCTTGTACACATTGGTGGATCTACCCATCCAATAAAGCCACAATTATTTGATCCTTGTTAAAATAAAACTTTTATTTCCATGAAAATAACAAAATCAAAATGCTAAAAATTGGGGGTTTTGATTACTTACAATACGTGAACAACTATAAAGTCGACGACCTAGGTTCCTTGTAGTCCATGATGTTCGAACAATTGAAGCCTTTCTACACACACAGTGAACAACCATTTGTGATTATGATTTTATGAATGAGAGAGAAAGAAGAGATGGTAAAAAAGGGAAAAACAAAAGTCTGCTTGCTTAATTGTGTGAAAAATAAGAAAATTTCATTTTTTTAGGGATATATAACGAAAATGTGTAAAGGGAATTCCGAAATTGCCCTCACGTGAATGGCACGTGCAAGGGCCAAACTAAAAAGTTATAACGACATGGACGAAAAGTAAACCACAGGGATGATTATAGCTAAAAGTTCACAGCGAGGATGAAAAGTGAACAAGCAATAAACCACAGGGACGAAAAAAGTACTTAACTCTAGTATATAATAAAGAAAGTTTGTGTGAATAGTGAAACAACTTGGCTGGCTGTTGGGCTTAACATGTCTATTTGAGGATTTTTCCCCATTTTGGATAAAAGGGTATTTTAGGACAATGTTAGATTTATATTTACCCATCGATGAAGTTTATGCGTATTGACAAAATTACCAATACGACTAGGTACAAAACGTACACAAATCAAGAAGCAAAGCAACCACCTAAAATATGGAACGTGACATGCCACTTCCATACTAAACGAAAAAAAATAACTAGCCAAGCTAAATACTAGCAACAACAATAAATTTCAATCATCTATTCTAGTTGGCAGCCATGAGTAACGAAGAAGACAGCTTCCAAATGTCCAAAATCTTCAGCGTGGATCCACCATTCTTGAACTTGAACGAAAGTAACTTGAGTCTAACCATAGAAGCTATCACTTCAATTAGTTTGCTGAGTAGATCTTTTCTTTTGTTGAAACAATTTAGTGTTCCGTTCTTGCCACACAAAATAGTTTGTGGCCGCAAGCACTAGTTTAGCAACGATCGCATCCGGTCAATTTTTCTTTGCAAATGGCATGAAAATATCTATAATAGCACCCCAATCTGATGGAAAACTATCAAGATGAGCATTCTTACAAATACCTTTCAAAACTTGATCAGAATATGCACACTTAAAGAAAACGTGTGTGAGAATCCGGCTGTCCATCACAAAGCGCATAGACCAAAGGTGTTGTTGGTGACACATCCCATGGCCTTAAAATATCCTGCATCTTCAGTTTACACTTCATAAGTAGCCATAAGTGAAACGAATATTTCGAAACACAATGAGCAAACCAAACCACATGGTACCAAGCAATCTCAACAGCACGTGGACGAATGACTTCCCAAGCCTGTGAAATAGAAAAATCAAGCAAAACTCCGTTTCTATTTCTCCAGCACAGCTTGTCATCTTTATCTTGAGTTAAAGCAGGGACACTAGCATTTGGGAGTATAGCCAGCCATGTACTCGACCAATTCCAGTTTTGGAACGTAATTAACTCAGCTACCATATCAGAACTGTTGTAAGTTGCATTAGATATCAAACAGACAGATAAATGGTTATATAAAGGGCTTGATTCAGACCAATTGTCGAACCAAGCAGAAGTGTTGCGACCATTGCCAAGCTTCGACCAAAAGAACTGACGAACTAATGGCCTAAATGCAAAATCTTCCTCCAACTCCAAGATGGGTTGCCTCTATATGGAATACTCCAAAAATTATTATCCTTAATCTTATACATATGGACCCAACATACCCATAACGATTCTTTCCTAGTTAGGAGGTTCCAAATATGCGTTGCCATCAATGCAACATTAAAATGAAACAAACTGTGAACCCCTAACCCACCCTCCATCTTTGGAAATAGTGGAGGGAGGGGAGGGACCAAGAGGTGCCCAGCCTCCCCCAACGGCCCAAATTGTAATGATTTAATATATAGTCCACGTCCAACAAAGTTATATGAAGCCCTCCTTAAGCCCATTCCACAATATCTTGTTTTCCAATTTCCATGTTATTAAAATTAGTTTAGAAACATTACGATAGAGTCATAAACTGTACCTCAATTTTCACAACTGCTTCGATTCTTCTATTTCTATTATTTTTGCTTCCACCTAATTATGTATTTTATTTTAGATTATTGTATCTATTTTTTTTCTTTTTAATGTATTTCTTTTTAGTATATTGTTTTTTCCCCATGTTTTGTGAATTGCTATATACTCCTATATTATATATTTTATTTTTCCACAACTTTGGTGAAAATATTTTTTACAACATTTACATATCTACTATCTTGTAAGTTTTACCTACTTATGTTGTAAGTTTTGTCATTATAGTAATAATACATTATTATGCCATTCGAATTATATTTTGATTGTTAATGCTTTTTAAGATAATCTAAGCCCCCCTCAACTTAAAATCATGACTCCGCCTCTGATCTTTGGTAAACACACAATATCCCACGAAAAGTTAGACTTACCACGTTGTAGACTACCTTGGGACCATAAAAATCCTCTTATAATATGTTCTATTTTTTGAATAACACACATCGGCAACATAAACATAGTACCCAAATACACATGCATCGAAGACAAAACCGACTGTACTAGTTGCAACCTCCCACGAAAGATAAAAACTTGTTTTTCTAATCAGCAACTCTGTTTTTCACCCACTCAATCAACTCTCTACAATCATTGTAGATAAGACGGGTAAAAACCAAAGGTACTCCCAAATACATCACAGGCAGCACGCCCTGTTCAAAAGGTAGAACAGCCAAAGTAGAAAGCTTAACATGGTTGAGCACATTACAGAAATAGGCATTGCTTTTGGGTAGACTAGGAGCCAAACCCGAAGCACCCTTAAATTCCTCTAACATGCTCATAATCACCTTTGCTGAACCCAAATCCACATGTAAATAAATAATAATATCCTCTGCAAAGCAAAGGTTAATAATATCAAATGAATCACATTTAGGGTGAAATACAAACTCCTCTGATTCCCGAACTCTTCTTCAAAGCATTAAACTAAAGACTTCCATAACACAAGTTAGAAGATATGGAGCTAAATAGAAACCATGAAGAGAACCGTTAATGTAAATAGAAAATGAAGAAGTAGCAAAACACACATAATCCAATGAACCATGTCAGAAGGGAATCCAAATTCAAATAGAATACGCTTCAAAAAACTCCAATCAACTGTATCGTACGCCTTTTGGATATCAACCTTGAATGCACATCGCGGAACACCCATATCCAAATGATAACTATGCATCAATTCTTTAGTTAAAAGAATATTATCTGAGATGTTCCTACTAGGTATAAAAACTGATTGATTACTCCCAACTAGCCCAGAAAGATAGTCCTTAATCCTATTTGCAATGATTTTCGTAATACATTTCAAAACAACATTACACAATGATATCGGCCTACAATCAGAAATCCTAGATGGACTCGCAACTTTAGGCACTGAAAATATAATTGTAAAGTTCCTCACTTGATAGTTTAACCCACTAGTGTAAAATACAAAAAGTCAAGTATACACTAGAATTGGACTAGTATTATTTTAAATGTAAATGAAAGAATATAAATAAAGTATATAAGACTTAAATCAATAAATAAGTAAATATATAAATGGTGGAATACAATGTAATTTTCAAGTGTATTTTATTTATTGATGTTAAATAAAATACAAGGTTGTTGCGAAACCAAGAATATACAAATATAAGTGTTTTAACAACCTATGAATTACAAGTGATCTATATTTGCTAAATAATCTCCTTGGATTGAGATACTTAAAGTTGTGAAGTATTCCTTTTTGTGATCGAGAGTATTTAGGCAAGTTCACCAAATTGCAAAAAGTAATTTCTACGAGGGAAATGACTTGGTATTTATAGGCAAATAAATTCAACAGTGAATTTATTTTGCCGTGCAAATAAGGTTGCATGCATTTAAGGAAACTACATTTATTTCCTTAAATGCATTGGTTAAAGTACAAGGATAAAGTCATGTTGATGTGAATTGTCAACCTTTTAACCAACCACCTTTACACACGTGTTGCACTTTTAACAATAGACAAATAGATTGTCCGGGGAAAAACATGTAAAGGCAAAAGTTAATTCCTCGTAATCAGTGTTTAGACTTGTAAGGTCTAGAACACTAACAAAGCTCCAGTCAGGAGATCTGATAAGACTGTCAGTGGGCCCCACCATTTGTCAATATTCTTTCTTCAGACTTCAGTCTTTAACTTTAGTGAGAATGTCTTCAGTGGGATGATCTTGACTGGAGTGAAGTCCAGTGAGCTAACAACTGTACAAGTAAACAACTCACTGGTCTTCTATTATTTCTAGACAAATTTTCAGTTGAGCTCCAGTCTTCAAGTCTGGAGCGAGTCCACTGGACTTATCAAATTTTCCCTATTTGTTAAAAAAAAAAAGCAAGGTTTTCCAAGATTCTATCTATACAATTGTATGCTTGAAAAACACTTGATTTTGACTAAGTCTAAAACATTTTTGTTACTGGAGAACACTTTATAGATCATCAGTGTTCCAATTTTATCTTTTAATTCTAACTTAGACTTAATCTGATCACTTACTTGTGAATCAAAAATTGAAACTATATGACATTAATTGATAAAGAGGTTACAATTTTGATTGAAAAATAAATTACAAATACAAGTAAATGAAAAAAGAGTCAGGCTCTTCTCTTTGAAACTTGACCAGGAGCATCTTCAATGGCCTTCCTCTTTAGTGATGGTGAAGCATCTGGAGAGTGCATGCCCAAAGCTATTTCCATTTGTTGATTTCGCTTCCAGACCTTCTTGATTCTCTTTAGAAATGCTTTGACATCTGGAGACACGTCAGTCTTCGCCATGAATGTCAAGCCTATTTCCTTCAATTCTTCACACCTAAAAGTGTAAGTCCTAACTATTACTAGATGGGTGCTGAAGACACCTCTATGTCAATGGTGAGAGTACTTTGCAACACTATCACTTAATCTGGACGTGACCGTTTTAGAGTGAGTAGTGTACCAGGTTAACTAGAGTGTTACTTATTAAGGTGACAAGCTGAATAAGTAAATACAATGCAATAATGTAAATGACACGTAAGTAAATATGGTGAGACAATATGTATTTTTCAAGTGTATTTTATTTATTGATTGTTAAATAAAATACAAGGTTGTTGCGGAACTAAGATAATACAAAGATGTAAATATCCTAACAACCTATGAAATACAATTGATCTATACTTGGAAATTCTCCTAACAATCGAAACACTTAAAGTTGTGAAATGTTCCTTTTTACGATTGAGAGAATATTGCACAAGATCACCAATATTGCAGAATGTATGTGTTTGCAAAGTTGTTGAAATGCTTGGGCTAGGACCTCTATTTATAGTCGAAGTATGAGCATTGGGATCTCAACTTCGACGTACAAATATGGTTGACAGCACACAAAAGCATTAGTAAATAATCCTTTGTGTGTGCTAAATAAAGTAAGACAAAAGGTTACTTTATTCAACCACTCTACATCTTTGCACTTTTATCCACAGACAAGATTATTGTCCGGTTAAAAGGATGTAGTGTAAAGGGTCCTCCTCGTGATCAGTGTAAAGCTTTGTAAAGGCATTTACACTGGAGGATTCTCCAGTTGATTGATCTGGTAGAATGTCAACTAGGCTTCGCTGCCATTGTCATTCTCTTTCTTCCACTTGTTGTCTTCGACTTCAATTGGAATTTCTTCAGGTATATGTCTTCAGATCTCAACTGGAGGAAGTCATCAGTTGCATAAACTGTACATTGCAACTGGACTTCAAATATTTCGGACAATTTTTCATGCTCTCCAGATTTAACTAGAGAGATCCAGTTTTTAGCAAAACTGGACCTAACAAATTCCCCCTAATTGTCCTGAAATATTGCCGAGTATTTTCAAACTTGTTTCTATACAAGTGTAAGTTTGAAATACTTGAGTTTGATAAAACCTATTAATTTTCCAAGGCATTTTTATAGATCATCAAATGCCTTGGGTTTAATTATAATTATTTGTAGATCTTATCAGTTATCTAACTTGTGAATTACAATCTGGCAACTTGTATATACACAATTTTACAATGAAGTTACAAGAAAGTAAATAAAATTACAAGCAGATAGATAGAAGGAAAACTTAAATAGATGGCCCTTCGCCAGTTTTCCTTCTCTTGGCAACAGATGAAATTGGCTGTTTGTCTTCAAGATCAAGGCCTAATATTTCTTCAATATTTTCCTTGAACTTGATCAGGTTTTGCAATACATATTCCCAGCCTTTTTCAACCTTGTTCTTTCGCTGCCTACTCTCCAGCAAATTCAGCATCTCCACATGCTTTGAATGACCATACTGGTGGACATCAGGGTTCTTAGTTGTTCTTTTGGGTCCACCAAAGTATTGAACCTCAACCATGAAATGTTTGGCACCAGGTTTGATCGTCACTTTCACATCGATGATCTTACCTTTATTGTACCTTCGACGCTGTACATCAGATAAGTAAGTGCGAGCCTCTGATTCATTTGTCAGTTTGATCTTGCTCATGCTCAGTTTGTGAGTAGCAGCTCCAATATCATCAGTTGTGGGTTCAGATGGTTCTACCCAAGTCCCCAGGTTTGCATCTCTTGATAAGGCTTTTTGTTTTCTTCCCTTGGACTTGGGTGGAGTTAATACTTTGTTGACCACCTTCTTTACTTGTTCAATCCGTTTGAGAATCCCTTCTGACCTTATCTCTTTAGCCTTTTCCACTGATACATTCAAACACTTGGCATCAAGACCAGCTTTATCATCTTGGTAGTGTTTGTCCGGTTCAACTTCCAGCATTTCCTTCAGGGCATTGACAATCCTTGGATCTTCTTTTATTTTCTTGTATTCCAACAGTTGCAAGCCAAGGATTTGTGCGTCAGTTACATCAACAAGAGTGGTTGGAAGACTTTTCCTATATTCAAACTGATTGGCCCTCAATTGTTTCTTCCTTTCTTTGACCAGACACCCAACCCTTGCTAATTTCTGACTTTCGCTTTCAGTAACTGGAGGCAATTGATCAACATTGAGAGTCTCCAACGTAGGTGCATCAGTGGCTGGCTTCTTAGAGTCATCAGCTGCAATGGCCTTTCCTTTGTCCACATTCCCCCTATCAACCACATCGTCAAATGTTTCAAAAACCTGCTCAGCAGCATCAGTACTGGCAACAACGACCATCTCCTTTCCTGAACCTAAAGCTTCAACAAGAGTGCGAGGGATACGAACAGACCTTTCCCCCTTGGCAGCATCTAGTCTTTGCCTAATTGCTTCAAAGTCGGCATGACTGGAGGGCAAGCGATCTAGAGGCTGCCATGATTGCATGTTCTTGCACTCTTTGAAGACTCCACATAAGATGCGAACTGTCCTCCATAGATGATTAATTTCTTGAGATTGAGTCATAGTGGTGTCTTGACTCTTTTGAATTGCTTGAAGTACATTTAAATCATCTGGAGAGAGACCAGTTGCCGACACCTCCTTTACAACTTCTTTTTCCTTTTCTTTGCCAGCTTCAGTGGTCAGTTTTTCAATAGCGGTTGTGTGATCAGATACCCTGCTGGCCAATGTATCCAGACTGCACCTCAACTGATTGATCTCAGATGTTATGGGGGTGAGATCAACCTGGGCCCTGCAGTCTTGGTGATCTCAGATATCACCCTTTCTATCAGATTATTTTCCCTTTCAGCCAAGGTATTTTCAATTTTCTGACCAACTGAAGTGGCCAACTGGTTGCCAAGCTCAACAACATCCAGACGAGGTTTGTCAACAATCAATTTGACCTGTCTTTCTAACTCTTTCAACTCAACCTCTGATGATCTGACAGTATTATTCAGCAGATTGGTGATGGATGTGTGTACCTTTGATTGAGTTAAGTCAAAAGCTTCCTTTAAAGAAGTAGCCAGTGAATTGCAGCTGATGACCAACTCGTTGAGCTTCCTGAATACCAAGTCCTCAATGCCAGAGAACTTGTTAATCCCCAAATCAACCACCCTTACATTGGTTATATGATCCTTGTGGTATTTGGAGAGGGACTTGGTATTCTTGTCAAGTGTCTTCTGAATATCCTCCACCCTTGTTAAAAGGTTTGAGATATCGGTCTGGAAAGACATGAACTGGCTATCCAGTGACGGAGGGGAAGGTGCCACTGGACCTGCTCGGAATGCAACAGATACAACTGGAGGAGGTACATTAAGTGAAGGTTCTCCAGTTGTTGTTGCACCAGCTGAAGGAATAGAAGTTGTTGAAGAAGGAAGGGGATAAGATTCAATGTGACGTTCATGCTGAGAATGCTTAGGTGTGAACGTCGGCGACGGTGGTGTAAGAATGTGTCTATTTCTAGGCACATTCATGGATGAAAGTAATTGTCGAGAGGCGAATGTTGGAATTTCTTGTAAGGTGGAGAAGTCAAGTGGTGAAACTGAAACTTGTGGTTCTTGGGGCTGACCAAGGAGAGAAGGGAGCTGATCAAGTACAGTTGCATCAGCCATCTCCTGGTCAGATTCAGTCTCAGATGAATCCGAAGATTCAAGCTGAAACTCACCCTCATTTATGCCAAGATCCATAAATGTTGGGGGTGGCAGAACAAGTTGTTCAGGCTCCTGATGACCAGTTTGAGTTTCCTCAATGGTTTCATCAGTTAAAGGATTCGTTGCCGAAGCATCTTCTCCCTGGAAAGAGGTAACTGGAGCCTCAACTACAACTTCTCTTTCCTTAGTTGCAATATCATGGGCTAGTGATTTAGAAACCACGATCACTAGCTGTGATTGGTCAGATGTAGCAAGTTCTGATCTAGATCTTCTTAGACTTTTGGTAGATCTTCTTGCCTTTGGAACCGCCTGGATACCTGAGGGGAGATCTCCAGGTTCTGCAACAGTCACAGCTCCTGAAGATGAACTGGTGGGTCCTTCATTATTTTGAGGCCCGCCTAGTTGTCTTTCTAACTCACCTGATGGTGGTGCATTAGTTTTAGAGAATGCCAGCAACATTCTCGGAGAAATCTGGACCTCATCTGTTGTGGATACAAGGTTGTCCAGATTTCTTAATAATTCTAGCACAGAGTATAAGGATTGTGTGTTGTTGTATTCTTCTCTGCCCAGAATTAATTTGAAACAAAGAGATAGAAATTGCGAGAATGGGATACAGGGACCTCTGTTACCTTTTAATTTAAACACCAAGCTTCTGAACAAGATGTTTGCGAAGTCTACCCTTAGTCCATTCCATAAGCAGTATGCCATTTCTGTCTGGAAGGAGTTTATCTGGTCCAAACCACCAGAACTCCCACCTAAACTTTCTACCAAATGGACCATGAAGTACTTCCAGGATGGTGAAAGCCGTCTCATTGTAATTGATCCCATGGTCTTCAGTACACCACCCTCCAGGACTTCTTTATTGCCCATGTCAAGGAAGACCTGACGGAAGTTGATATTAGGAGAAATCACCATTGGACGCTCATCTTGTCTCTAGTAATTGAGATTAAGGGCATCCCTCAATGTCTCAGTGGTGATGGTGCACGGGACTGACCCATCCTTTAAAGTGAAGGAGATGGATGAGCAGTCATCATAATTTGATGCCGTGTACTAGAACTCGCATAAGTAGTCGTGAAACAACTTGTTTGGATTCAAAAAAAAAGGCATCACTGAGGGGAGAATCCCGAAAGAAAGATTGGGTTTTCCTAATGAGAGAATCAGCGGCCTGATGCCCTTGAAGAGATGCCATTGGATTGTTTGGATTTAATTTTATTAATTTGGAATTTATCGGGGCACCAACAGCATTAGAAACATTCTCGGATGGAACATACTCGACAGTGAGTTGATTCTCATCACGAGAGCGAGATGAAGAGGATGAAGATTTAGGAGCCATTTGAGATTTTGAATTTAGGGTTTTGGATTTAAAGAAGAAAGAGAGAAAGGGATCTTGAATTGTGAATGATTGAAAGAGTAAATGAAAGGAATGTTGTGCGAAGTAAATGAGAAAATGATTTAGTGGGGGTATATATAGGTAATAAATATTACCAATATATATATACGAAAAGATATTTTAATTCCCAAATTTTGAAATTGTTTATAAAATTTGATTTTCAGTAATTTTGAGAATTCAAAAACATTTAATACCTCCCATCAAGCATTTAATGCTCTAACGGCTGGTATTCCCACTCACCCATTAACTTCAACAATTCCTATAAAAAGTGCATTATTTTTCAGCAAAAAGTCTTGACACGTAAGACATGTCAGGTGACGGTTGTGAGTGTGATACAAACACTCGAGTACCATCACGTGTCACAAGTATTGACCAAGTAAAACATAACTTTATGAAATCTAGTTGTCTACTAGTTTAAGACAAGACCAAACTAGCGTATTGGAGAGATTTTCCAGATGCCAGTTTCAACTGAGAAATTCACCAGTTGCATTTTTCAAAATAAAACGAATTTTAATTGGAAAAATATTTTGACTCCCCCCCCCCTAAAAATGTGATCCATTTGATCAAGGACTGGTCTTTTAGTACAGCAAGGCGTTCAATCTCCAACCAATCAAGGATCTCCTGGACCATCCTCAACTGGAGGGCTTCTCCAGTTTAATGAGGATTTAACATACCCAGTTCACTGATGAGATGTTTAAAAGTTTTTCTCATCAAGAGGTTTTCTAAAAACATCAGCTAACTGTTTATCAATGGGGATGAAATGTATTTCAATGTCTCATTTCATAACGTGATCACGAATGAAGTGATACCTGATGTCAATATGCTTTGTCTTTGAGTGCATCACTGGGTTGTGAGATATAGCAATTGCACTGGTGTTGTCACAAAGATTGGGGTTCTAGTGTATTTCATACCATAATCAAGTAACTGGTTTTTGATCCAAAGAATCTGGGCACAACAACTGGCCGTAGAAATGTACTCTGCCTCAGCAGTTGACATTGAAACCGAAGTCTGCTTCTTACTGGTCCAACTCACCAGTTTTCCCCCTAGGAAGTGACAACCACCAGTTGTGGACTTTCAATCAATCTTACAACCTGCATGATCTGAATCTGAATAACCCATTAGATCTAACCCTGAGCCTTTGGGATACCAAAGACCAAGGCTAGGGCACCCTTTCAGGTACCTGAAAATGCGCTTAACAGCATGCAAATGTGATTCTTTTGGGTTAGCTTGAAATCTGGCACATAGACATGTTGCAAACATTATATCTGGTTGACTGGCAGTTAAATACATCAGTGAACCAACCATTCCACGATATTCTTTTTGGTCCACTGGTTTGCCATTTGGTTCAGAATCCAAATTTAATGGAGCTGAAATAGGAGTGGTTTTCGATGAGATAGAATCATATTTGTATTTCTTAACAAATCTTTGACATATTTTTCTTGGTTAATAAAAATACCATCCATGGTTTGTTTAATTTGTAAACCTAAGAAAAATGTTAATTCACCTATTAAACTCATCTCATATTCTTGAGACATGATTTTTGAAAACCTTTTACACATTCCATCATCAGTTGACCCAAATATAATGTCATCAACATAAATTTGTACCAATAAGATATTACCTTTTTCTTTCAAGATAAACAAGGTATTATCTATTGCACCTCTTTGAAAACCATTATTAAGAAGATGTTTAGTTAGAGTGTCATACCAGGCTCTTGGGGCTTGACGAAGACCATACAAAGCTTTGTTCAGTCTATATACCAAGTGAGGATGCTTCTCGTTCAAGAAACCTGGAGTCTGCTTAACATACACTTCTTCTTCCAATTTTCCATTCAGGAACGCACTTTTGACATCCATCTGGAAGACTTTGAATTGCAAATGAGCAGCATAAGCCAAGAAAATTCTAATGGCTTCAAGTCTTGCAACTGGAGCAAAAGTTTCATCAAAATCAACACCTTCTGCTTGACAATAACCCTTGGCAACCAATCTAGCTTTGTTCCTGACAACATTCCCATCTTCATCCATCTTGTTTCGGTAGACCCACCTCGTTCCAATGGGTTCTTTCTTTAACCCTGGAGGACAAGGAACAGGTTCCCAAACATTGTTCCTTTCGAACTGGTTAAGTTCTTCTTGCATAGCCTCAATCCAGCTTGGATCTGCCATAGCCTCATCAATCTTCTTCGGTTCAATCAGTGATAAGAAGGTAACGTTCTAGCATTGTTCACTTGTGGCTCTTCTAGTCTGAACCCCACTATCTGGATTTCCAATAATTTGCTCAATGGGATGAGCAACTGTCCATTTAGTGTATTGACTAGGTTGATATAGCACAACATCAGTGCAAGACACCTGACGATCTTCAACAGTTGAGGCAACTGGAGAAGGATCAACCCAAACTACTTCAACTTCATCATCAGTGTCAACTGGCGTGTTGACATGATTATCTTCAAACAAAGACATATTTTGAAGAACTAGAGAAGTCTGGACTGGTTCTGATGTTGTCGTGGCACGAACATCTGATCCAATCACCAGTTTCTGTGATAAATTGAAACTGATGAAGGGATAAAATGGAGTGTCACTGGAGATTTTCTTTTGTACAACTGGTTCCAAGTCTTGATGACTGGAAACATCTTCTGGTGTAGAAACTGATTGATGAACTTGATCAGCTACACCAAAATCAACTGGGACAACTAGAGATAAATCAAGGCTTGGTCTTTTATTGATTGCCTTATTTGATTCATCGAATGTGACATGAATTGTCTCATGTACCTTTTGGAGTCTATAATTGTGAACTCTATAGGCCTTTTTTATATCTGAATACCCCACGAAAACACCTTCGTCAGTTTTTGCATCAAAATTTCCCAACTTACTAGAATCATTTAAAATATAAACTGGACAACCAAATACATGAAGATATCCAATGTTTGGTTTACGATTCCTGAGGACTTCGTAGGCAGTCTTCCTATGTCTCTTGACATAACCGGACCGATTTTGGGTATGACAAGCTGTAGACACTGCTTCTGCCCAAAAACTGGTGGGAAGACCTGATTCAGATAACATACTTCTTGCAGCTTCAATCAATGTGCGATTTTTCCTTTCACCCACACCATTTTGCTCTGGAGAACGAGCTGAAGAGAAGTTTTGAGAAATGCCAGTGTCAGTGCAAAATGACTCTAATTCTTTATTGATGAATTCAGTACCATTATCACTTCGTAATTGACACACTTTCTTGGTATATTTGAGTTCAATTCTTTTGATGAGTGAGATGATTTCACCAGGTGCATCACTTTTTGATCTGATGAATACCACCCAACAATACCTGGTGTATTCATCCACAACAACTAAAGTGTATCGTTTACCAGCTTTAGTTTGAACATTCACTGGACCAAAGAGGTCCATATGAAGCATGTGAAGAGGTTCAGTGATACTGAAGTTTTGCCTGGTCTTGAAACTGGCTCTTTTCTTTTTGCCCATCTCACACCCTGGACATGGCTTTTCCTTTTTAAAGGAAATTAAAGGAATCCCTTCCACCAGTTGTTTTCTTGACAACTTATTAATATTCTTGAAATTAAGATGGGATAACCTTTAATGCCACAACCAGTTGGTGTCCTCATCAGCCTTGGCATAGAAACAATGCTCTTTTGGAGCTGTTTCCATGTCCATTATGTACACATTCCCTTTCCTTGGTGCAATCATCACCACCTTCCAATCCTTGTTAAATATGGTACCTTGAGCAATATCGAACAACACCTTATATCCATCATCACAAAGTTGACTGACACTTATCAGGTTATATTTCAAACCATTAACAAATGCAACTTTTGTGAACTGGACCAGTCCATTGTCAATGACACCATATCCTTCAGTTTTCCCACTTCCATCATTACCAAACGTCACTGCCGGTCCATCTTGGACAGTGAACTCTTCCAGCAAGGGCTTACATCCGGTCATTGTCCGTCTAGCAGCGCTGTCCAGATACCAGATATTCTTCTTTCGATCGCCCTGCACACCCAAGTGGATGATTAGTTATTTTTGTGAACCCATCTTTTCTTGATGGGTCCACCAGACTTCTCTTGAGAAGTCTCAGCAGATTTGCTTGAATAAGAACTGGAGGCTAACACTACAAAAAAAAGAGGCCTTCAGGGACTGAAAAGTCAGTCGTTGTTGATTATTCAGTTACGGAAGCTTAGTCGTAGAAAGTATCAGCCTATAGAAAACAGGTAAATCAGTCTCTATTTTTCAGTCTCTGAAGACCTGTTTTTTTGTAGTGTAAAACTGGAGAATTATTTCCAGCTTCAGGATTAAAAACAATTGGTTTGATGGGAACGATAACCTCCTTTTTCTTTTCAGATTTTGCTCCTTTCTGAGCTGATTGTTTTTGTTTTTGCATTTGTTTCAAAGGAGGAGTTTTAAGAATTTGTTTTTCAACTGAAGAAGACGAGGCTCCTTCCAGATTTTTGATTCTGGCAGTACAACTTTGTACTTGCCTTTACAAATTTTGGAGTTGACTTTCCAGTTTCAATAAAAAATTGTTTTCTTCAGGTTTCTGAACCTTGGACTTTGGTTCAGCGGAATTCTTAGTCTTAGGTGTCTTGGCTCCTTGGACTTCTGAGGTAAAGGATTATCACCAGCTTCCTTTTTAAATGGAGCTTTAGCCTTTTCTACTCCAGTTTTGACCTCAACAGGGGTGGTCTTAATGGATTCAGATTTCGCAATGTTAGAGGAGTCACATGGAGTCTCAACTCTAACTGATTTAGGCATTTGGTGAATCGAGGGTAAAACAGCTGCCATCTAGAGATCACCAGATTTCTAGGCAGTTTTTTGAGCATCAATGGTTCTTTAAAAAGCGTCATAATTTTTACCAGATGCTTGTACCCAAGATTTGATAACCATGTGTTCCTTTTCAAGATCAAATTTCAATTTTTGGTTATCTCTTTCCAGTGTCTCATTTTTCAAATCAGATTCTTTGAGAGCCAACTGGACACTTTGCAAATCATTAATTTGACTTTTTATGTTATTAAACTCGATTAAAACTGTTTCCGAGTATCTTTCACAGTCAGTTCTCATAGTTTCAACAAATAATAGGTCTTCATATAATGATTCAGCAATGTCCAGTTTCAGTTCTGTATCCAACTCAACATCATAATCTCTTACCTTCTTTAAAATGATGTCCACCCATCTTCCAGAAACAACATCATCTTTTACCACTGGTTGTTGATTTTCTAATGCCATGAAACACACATCTCTAATCTCTTCATCATCATCAGATGAGTCATCAGAGAGTTCCCATTTCCCTTCAGTTTGAGCCATCATGCACTTGTTCTTTTCTTTCTCTTTTTCTTGTTCAAGAGACATGAGAGCAATTTGGGTTATATTTGGCATTATAATTATCAGATTTGACAAAGTTTGGGACAACGGGACCAGTTTGGTTGTTCATCTGACTAGATCTGCATTCCTTCATGAAATGACCTTTCTTACCACACTTATAGCAGATAAGATTGGCCTTATCCAGAGAATTTGAACTGTTAGCATTATTGGACCCATAAAATTTGATTAGATTATGCTTAAACCTGTTAAAGGTTTTAGCAATCATGGCTACCAGATCATCATCGTCAGTTTCCTCACAACCATTACTTAGATTAGTGGTAAGGCCATAGTTCAGTAAGTTGTTTAACATCTCCTTCATAGAATGTAACTGGACATTCTCAGCAGATATTAAAGCAGCACAATGTTGCCCAGTTAGGCTGGCGACCTTGGAACTCTGAGCATGGTTTAAGGCATCTTACTCAGCCAATAACCTTGCAGCATCGTTATCTTCAGTGAATCTGAAGGCTCCATATAGGGAAGCAAGAGTATGGTTGTGCAAGGTCTTACCTTGTCTTAAGACAAGAACCATGTGTGCCCATTTGGATGGCAATATATCACAAAATTTCTCAAGAAGAATATCCTTATCCTTCTCCACTCCCAAGCCTCTAAGTTGATTAATTAGGCCAGTAAATTTGGTGTAAGTACCAGTTAAACTTTCATTGGGAAGAGCAAAGAAGGATTCATACTTCTTGTTTAATGCAACCTTTCTGGTGACAATGGTGTCATTTCCTCCTTCAAACTGGAGAACTAATTCATCCCACATGGATTTAACACTGGGAAACAACACAAGTGTTGGAATTAGTTCCTCAGGAACAGCAGCAAGGATTATGTTTTTCAGTCTGGTATCAAGATCAACCAGCCTGCGATCCTCGTCTAACCAATGTTCCTCAGACTTTTCCCTGGTATCTCTTCTCCCAGTTGGGTCTAGAAGAGGTCTAACACCACTAGACATGGGTATATATGGTCCATCCTTGAGGATTTTCAACATATACCTCTCTATCCCACCAAAATGCAAGAGCATTCTAGCTTTCCATGTACCAAATGTCTCACCATTCCCATCGAATTTGGGAACTGGAGTATTGGAATAATGTACATGAACGTGGCTGGCTCCAGGAGTAGGAGTAGGAGGAGGATTGGTATTCAAGGGAGTTGTAACATTAACATTAGGATTATGATTTGTTTCATTTTGGGGACCAGAACCATTCTCACCTTCAGCAGCCATCAAGCAGACCTAGGTTATAGAATTGAAACAATTCAACCTGCCTGCTCTGATACCACTTGTAAGTCCCAACTATTACTAGATGGGTGCTGAAGACACCTCTATGTCAATGGTGAGAGTACTTTGCAACACTATCACTTAATCTGGACGTGACCAGTTTAGAGTGAGTAGTGTACCAGGTTAACTGGAGTGTTGCTTATTAAGGTGACAAGCTGAATAAGTAAATACAATGCAATAATGTAAATGACACGTAAGTAAATATGGTGAGACAATATGTATTTTTCAAGTGTAGTTTATTTATTGATTGTTAAATAAAATACAAGGTTGTTGCGGAAACAAGATGATACAAAGATGTAAATATCCTAACAACCTATGAAATACAATTGATCTATACTTCGAAATTCTCCTAACAATCAAAACACTTAAAGTTGTGAAATGTTCCTTTTTACGATTGAGAGAATATTGCACAAGTTCACCAATATTGCAGAATGTATGTGTTTGCAAAGTTGTTGAAATGTTTCGGCAAGGACCTCTATTTAAAGTCGAAGTATGAGCATTGGGATCTCAACTTCGACGTACAAATATGGTTGACAGCACACAAAAGTATTAGTACATAATCCTTTGTATGTGCTAAATAAAGTAAGACAAAAAGTTACTTTATTCAACCACTCTACATCTTTGCACTTTTATCCACAGACAAGATTATTGTCCGGTTAAAAGGATGTAATGTAAAGGGTCCTCCTCGTGATCAGTGTAAAGCTTTGTAAAGGCATTTATACTGGAGGATTCTCTAGTTGATTGATCTGGTAGAATGTCAACTGGGCTTCGCTGCCATTATAATTCTCTTTCTTCCATTTGTTGTCTTCGACTTCAATTGGAATGTCTTTAGATATATGTCTTCAGATCTCAACTGGAGGGAGTCATCAGTTGCATAAACTGTATATTGCAACTGGAGTTCAAATATTTCGGACAATTTTTTCTGCTCTCCAGATGTAACTGGAGAGATCCAGTTTTTAGCAAAACTGGACCTAACAAAAAGCTTGAACTAAGGCACTCTTCCTCTCATCAACAAAATTACCTTCTCTGGTCAGCTTTACTTCAAACTTGGTCATATATTCATGATTTTCAGCAAATTTTATCTCAGCACCAATGATTCTCCTTGCATTTGCCCTGAACTTCATCAGTTCATCATATTTATCCTTTTGTCTTGCAATTTGAATCATTGCTTCAGTTTCATGGACACATTTATTTGTTCCATAGGTTTTTGAACTTCAGCCCTATTGATGTTTCTAGAAGTATCCAGAGGAATGAAAGTGCTAAGATCTGCATCCCTGGCCGCCTTGGTTTGTTTGGCTGGGAGTTTGGGCCCAACTTTCATTTTCTTTCTATATTCATTCTCAAGGGCTGCAGCATTCGATCTGACCTTTTTCTGAAGCTCCACCAATGCTTCCTTTCTCTGGGCAATCAACTCTTCCACAATTACCCTATATGTTTCAGAATCAAAATTTTGTTCTTCTACAGAGTATCTGGAGCGAACATGCACATCATCCATGGTTTCTAAACATTAATGAACTCTGGGATCATCCTTTATTCTCTTTGTATACATCAACATGCACACCAAGTCTTCCAGTATTGTAAGATCAAGGGTCCCCATTTCAGCCATTTGATTTTTATGTTCAAGAAGTTCATCTATTTGACTTCTTTTGAAA
Organism: Erigeron canadensis; assembly: GCF_010389155.1. Classification (NCBI taxonomy): domain Eukaryota; kingdom Viridiplantae; phylum Streptophyta; class Magnoliopsida; order Asterales; family Asteraceae; genus Erigeron; species Erigeron canadensis. Next base: position 17,809,516 of record NC_057765.1, read on the forward strand.
ATATCAATCATGATGCCCTCTTGCTCCAGTCTCTTAGAAGTCTCCTTATTAGCAGTTGGGAATTCTGGAGAGCCTTCAGTTCCTCCTCAATCTCTCCTCCAGATACCACATGCTTCTTTCTTTTCAAGCTTTTCATTGTGGCAGTGATATTTGGAAATGCTTCAAATGGTAATGGTGGCTCACTGGCATCAGTACCAACAACCTCTTCTTCTTGCACAATGGCTTTAATACTAAGGGCTTTTATTTGTGCTTCTTGTGCACTTGCATCAGTACCAAGCACTTTCTTTTCAACCATCTTCTTCCAAATCTCCATTTTTTGTTCAAGACTTGGGCCAGTCACTTTCTGTAATCCTTTAGGAACACTCTCTATAACAGTAGCAGACTTTTCCCCCTTGGAATGACACCAGTTCTCAACTTGAGATCATTCCACAACTGTTCCAGCATGTGTCTATCTAAAGCCCCAAATGTTTTGCCTGCTACTAGAGTGGTAATATTAACAGTCTTTCTAAGTGCAACAACTTCCTTCTTGATAATTTCAAGTTCTGAAGGCAAGTGCTTGGGCAACTCATTTCCAATCATTCTTATAACTTGAGGCAACAACCTATCTTGTATACTTTAAAGCACTGACCCAAAGATGTCTTCAGTTAGTTTTTTCAGCATATTTGATCTGAACTTCCTGACACATTTATCACTGACATTACTGATGACTGTACTCTAGTCAAGGGTTGGCCTGCTTTCCAGACGGCTCACTGACTCAATCAACTTTTGAACTTCTTTCAGACTTGCAAGAGGTTGTGCAATTTCTGCCTTGACTGCAGTCTGAACAGAAGCTACCAGTTGCTCTTCCAATCTTTGGACTGCCACTTTAAGATTTTCAGAATTTTTGTTTGTTGCCAGTACTAGTTCATTCTACTTTTCAAATACCATACCAACTTCTCATTCCCAGCAAAAAGGTTCATTTTTTATGCATATTATTTGACAATAAAGATTTAAATTCAGAAACAACCTGAGAAGGAGACTGAAGTGATCTCTCTAAGTCCGCCACCTTATTCCAAAGGCCTTGGACCGCGGTTGAAGAAGAAGTGGAGAGACCACCTGGAGGTGCAAGTTCAAAAGCAATCTTGGTTGTCAGATGTTACAACAGTGGGAGCACACTGTGTTCTGGAAAGTCCAGTGGTGTTTCGAGTAGTGGAGGTTGAACCAATGAAATTTGGAGTGAACTACGGTTGAAATACGGTGTATTTGGAGGAAGTGAAGATGGTGGTGGTGGAGGTGGTGCAAAGGTTGATTCTGGTGGCGGTGGTGGAGCATTTGGTGATTCAGGAGGTGGTGGCATATCAGTGGATTCTGGTGGAGGAGGTATATCTGATGCAACAATATCACCAAGAAAATCCATGTTAGCATCAAGATTATCATCATCAGACAAAGGTGACTCATCTTCTCCCCATACTGGAGCTGCACCAACTGTCTGATCACCAACTTCCCTATTCAAATCAATTTGAGCATCTTGTTCAACATTTTCTTGTTCAACAACTAAAGTTCCATCTGCATTCATGATATCACCATCAATTGGAATTACTAGAGGTCTCTACTGAGAGTTGGGCTAACCCTCAATTTTCTTCACCATTCACCCCTACAAGAATATTGGGAGTGGTTGCTTGTGGGTTTTCCTTTGTGACATCTCTAGATTCCTGTTGGGAGGAGTCTGGATGGCTAGTAACGGTACTAATGGGAGCGACCACATCTCCCATTTTCCTAAGACGACGAGTTTTATCATTTCTTGGTCGTCCGGGGGGTTTATTGGTAAAATATTCACATTTTGCTGAGGGTCAGGAACCTCCTGGGTTACTAGTGGAACCCTTTCAGCATTACGAACTCCAGTGGGTCCTTCTTTATTTTGATGCTTGCTTGAAGCCTCTTCCAACTCATCTGGTGATGACTCATTGGTTATTTCTTCTCTACGGAAGTGATGAATCATATTTGGAGGTATATCAATCTCACCAGTTGTAGAAACTAAATGGGTGAGATCCCTCAAATATTCATAAACAAAAATGGTTTGACTGATAATCATATTGATTACCCAATGCTCTTTTGAACATAAGAGACAGAAAATGAATAAATGGAACATGGGGTTTTCTTCCATTACCTTTCAGTCTGACAACTTGCTCATGTAGATTTTGCCTTTTCTCTGGAGCTGACCAAGGTCTTCCAGAATGTCTGTGTGCCCCATCAGCCTATAAACATCTCTTAATCTGATGCCAGAGGGAAGTGTAATGGCCAGCTCATTCTCTGCAAAATAATTTATCCGAAGGGCATCTCTGGGAGAATCAACAGCAAGAGTGAGAGCCCTGGTGCCTTGTTTGAGTGTATAGTGGATGGTATCGTCTTTTTCCACAAACACTGTTGTGTACCAAAACTCACAAAGATATTCATGGTCTATCTTCCATGGATTTAGGGTTCGGCCACCATATAGAGGACAACTGAGGAAGAAGGAATTTAGTCGTCCAATAATTGAAGTGGCTTCATGGGTTCTTGCTAATTTAGCCATCCAATTATTCCTATTTATCCTGATCGCCTTCGCCTCTAGAGAAATGTGAGGAGGTTTTGTCATGGCAGCGACAGGCGTATATTCTGCAGCAAGAAGATTTTTATTTGAGTTGGATTGTCTAGGGGCCATTTTGTGCAATCAAGTAACTTAGAAAAGAAAGAAAAGATGAAGTTTTAAATCTTTTTAGGGTTTTGATGAATGATTTATGATGAAAGAGAGTGATGATTGGAATTGAATGAAGAAGAAAGTAAATGAAGGAATATTGGGAGTAAAAAAGTTCGAAGTAAACGAAAAAGAAAGTGAAAAAGTGGAAATTTATAGAGCAGAGAGAAAATTTGGAATTTCAAACGGTTAATTGTTGAATTTTATTCATTATAATTTTTATCGGTTTTGAAATCCGCATTTAAAGCATCCCATCACTCAAAATGTTTGACAGTTTGACAGCCCACAAAAATAACCAACTTGCACTTTTTGTATTCCCAAGGTAAAAATACCATCATTTAGTTTGAAAAACGTCATGCCACGTAGATAGAAACATTAACTATCCATTCAAAAGGTTTGCTTATGTTGCACGCACAATGACCAAGTAAAAACGAATATTATGACTGACATACCATGGCTCGTTTCAATGCATCTGAATATTACGTTGCAAATTCTTTAGTTTCCAAGTCGGGGTAAAAGGAGGTTGTTTTAAGGGTGTTGGAACAGAAGATTAAGGGTTATAGTATGTTCAGACTTGTTAAAAGGTTGCGATCTCTAAAAAGTCCTATGCGTAAAACTCTATATGAACAAGATAACCTGCATGAAAAGGTGTTGGCAAAGACAAAAGAGCTTGATGAAGTGCAACTATCAATTGACGCCAAGCCCGATGACTCTTTTTTGCGTGAAAGAGAAGCAACTTGTTTGAAAGAATTTGAAACAGCCACATATGATGAAGAATGGCTTCAAGTAGGGGATGTGAATACTGCCTACTTCCATAATTCCATTAAGAGTAGAAATCAGAAAAAGAGAATTGAAATTATTAAAGACAATAATGGTAATGAAGTTGAAGGTGGAGCAATTACTGAAGTACTTGTAGAACACTACAAGAACTTCTTGGGGGATGGCTTAAAGCAGGGGATGTGAATACTGCCTACTTCCATAGTTCCATTAAGAGTAGAAATCAGAAAAGAGAATTGAAATTATTAAAGACAATAATAATGAAGTTGATGGTGGAGCAGTTACTGAAGTACTTGTAGAACACTACAAGAACTTCTTAGGGGTGCGAATGCCAAGTTGAGCCGTTAAGTATGGAGGGCTTGTTTACTAATGTTTTTTGGGTAAAGGTTACCCCGATCAATATATTATATCAAATCAAATCAGTACAAGAGTGTGGCTAAACGCCATACTAGTTCATATACATGATAAGCCATGTATATGTGCCAATCCCAACATAATAACGCTAAAATCAACCTATTACAATGACTAGAAAAGAACTAAGGAGATAAAGTCAGCCATAGTAGGAATCCAATTGATCCATCTAGCTAAACATTTTGTTTCCAAGCCAAGAAGAATATGTTAAAACGAATCAGGTCCAGTAAGCCTCCATTTATCCAACAACGGACCATCCTGACAGCCATTCTTGAAATTAATTGAAGCAATCTTAAGTCGAACATTATATAAAATGATATCCCCTAGCTTTGTTGCTGGTCTAGAGTTGTTTTAGAACAATCGAGCATTTCTCTCTTGCCATATGAAGTAGGACGCAACAGCTAGCATAAGCTTTCCAATGATGCTCTTAACCGTCTTTTGCTTAGCAATATGGGTTTAACCAATCTACGATGTCATCCCATTTAGCAGAGATAGATGACATACCAGCCAAAACCTTTATCTTGGACCAAACTTGCGAAGAATAAGAACATTCAAATTAAAGATTGTTATGGTTATCTTGTCCACGTTGGCATAGTGAACAACACATAAGATTAAGGTTATAGTCACTTCCAACGTCCCATGTTTTCATCCTATCTTGTGTTTTCAATATTTTACGGAAAACCAACCACAAATGGAAAGAGTAACGTGGTACACAATGTGAGAATATTAACCCAAGGAACTTCTCCCTGTCTTGTGCGAATAGTCTCCCACACAGTCGCCGATGAGAAGTGCCGCTCTTGGTTATTGGAGTCATACCACTTGATAGAGTCTTGAAAATCATGAAGTTGTGGGGGCTGCATGTTAATTAAAACTGGATATGGATCAAACCAAGCTACAAGCCACTTCCAATTATCCTCTTCCACAATATCCACCGCTTTAGCATTAAGAGAAAAACCAACCCTTGCAATTTCTTTATTACTAACAAAAGATGACATAGGCCCTATACTCAACCAGTTATCATGCCATGCAAAGGAGTCCATGCCATTTCCAATATGATTTTTAATGTAAGCACGAATTCTGGAACAAATTTGGAGTAACTTCCTCCAGCTCCATGTCATCCTACCCCTAGGTGCGACATCCCAAAAACTCCTACCTTTGGGCTTATGTAAATGTATCTAATCAACCCAAACAGATTTTCTATGTAACAATATGCTCCAAATATGTTTAACCATCAGTGCACAATTAACATCAACAATTCTTCTAATACCAAGACCACCTTCATACTTAGGGACACAAATCGACTTCCAACATCCTTTAGACTTACCTTTTTGAACTGCACCTTGCGACCAGAGAAATCCACGCATATGTTTTTCCAACTCCAAGATAAGACGTGAAGGGAGGATGAACACCGAAGCCCAATAAACATGCATGGAAGATAAAACAAATTGGATCAACTGAAGCCCAAATATCTTTTTGTCACTAATCTTTTTGTCAAGCTTTTCAACCAATATTGCACAATCTTTATACAACAACTTCGAGGAGATAAGAGGAACTCCCAAATATCAAATAGGAAGCTCACCTACTTCAAAAGGAAGTAAGGTAAGGATAGCCTGCTTTGTATAATCAGCAACATTACAAAAGAAAGTCGTGCCCTTCAGTAAGCTAGGAACAAGTCCCGAAGATTTTTTGAACGAATCCAATGACTCCATAATGACTTTCAAAGAGTTAAAATCCATCGAGGAAAGAGGAATAAATCATCTGCAAATCAAAATTTAATAAGTTTCTATTTAGCACATCCATTATGGTACCTAAAAGATGAGGAGGAACTTGCATTGTGTATAAGAATAAGAGACAGTACTTCCATTACCAGGGCAAATAGATAGGGTGACATCGGGTCACCTTGTCTAAGGCCACGATTACCTTTAAAATATCCATAGATGTTTCCATTTATGGATAAAGAATAGGAAACAGTGGTGACACAGGTCATAATCCAACTCACAAATCTCTCATGAAATCCAATGTTAATCAGAATGGATCTCAAGAAATCCCAATCAAGCGTGTCATAAGCTTTCTGGATATCCACTTTAAAAGCGCACCTAGGCGGGCCAACATCTCTATGATAGTTATGCATAAGTTCTTGAGTAATAAGAATGTTATCTGATATTCTCCTACCAGACACAAAAGCAGACGGATTGACATTTACCAAGTCATCTAAACCTTCCATGATGTGCTTGGTAATAATTTTACTTATAACTTTGTAAAGCACATTGCAACAAGATATTAGACGATAACCTATAACACTATCAGGAGTACTCTTCTTGGGCACCAAAGCAATGATGGTATGATTAATTTCTTGAAGAATCTGTCCATTGCTAAAGAAATCTTGGACAACTTTACATATATCATTACCAACAATATCCCAAGATTCTTTGAAGAACACAGAAGAGAAACCATCTAGTCCAGGAGCTTTATTATCACCAATACTAAAAAACGCCTCCTTTATATCTTCATTAAAAACAGCCCGAATCATACGAGCAACCTTAACATAGTCAAGTCTATTTGTAAAGATGTCATCAAAAGGAGTAGGCTGTGTATCACCCTTCGAACCCAGAAAAGTCATATAGTGTGTAACAAATGCATTTGCAGCCTCCCCTCCTTCAAAAGTAACACCATTGGAATCTTTTATTCTTTCAACACGACTTATATGATTCCTAGTTTTAAGGGAGTTATGAAAATAGGTTGAATTTGCATCATCTACTTGGAGCCATTCAATTTTTGATTTCTATTTAAGGAATCTCTCCTCATCCAACGAGGCATCTTTAAAAGCATTTAGACAAGTTATTTCCTCTTCCCTTAGCCCAACATTTGAGGGATCCAAATCTATAGCTTTTTGAACCGAATCTAATTCACCTCTTAGCTTTTTAACCTTTTCATGAAGATTTCCATTAGCATACAGAAGTTTGCGCATAGGAGTCTTAAGGGATTTGAGTTTCCTAACAACTTGGTACATGGCAAAACCATCAACCTGAGTTGCCCCTGCATTTTCAACTACCTCCTTAAAACCAGTTTTAAAGACCAAAAAGTATACAAGAGGAGAATATCGAGACTCTATAACAGGAAGTTTAAGTATACAAGAGGAGTGATTCGAGACTCTATAAGGCTGAAATATAGCATCAGAAGACGGGAAATCAATGATAAATTGAACATTACCCATTACCCTGTCGATTTTCTTTAAATTCCAACACCCTTTTTAGGTTTTTGATTCCAAGTGAAATGAAGCCATGTTCTGTTCAGATCCATGACTTCTATATGTTCCACACACTATTTGAACTCTCTCATTCCAATACTCATGATGCAGAAATGACCCTGAGCCATTTCCGCATAACTACTCGGCTCGTGTTTTTATTAAATGAAGTTCAGCAAGCAACTAATAACACTTGGATATCCTTTATTGGATTTAAACTACTGGTGTATACTGATCTTAAGCCAAGTACTGAAGTAATAAGACAAGACTTACTGATCTTGCTGCCCGCCACTGACAAAACACGTCTTGATTAGCAACAACTCTTGCTGAAACAACATCAACTGATCACGACCAGTGAACTGCTGAGCACCAGATGCAACCAGAAAGTGTCCTGAACAATGATAAATGAACTGGACGACACCAGATGTGATCTGCGAGTGTTCAAAGTGACTAGTAACACTTCAGTGAGAAGGTTAGATCAGCAGGTAGTTTCTCGGGAAGTATTTATCAGTGACCCTCACCAAAGATGGGAGTTCGGTACTTTATCTAAGTTATACTTCAGCAAGCATTCACCAGTGACGGAGTTTATCAGATCCTTTTCAGTTACACCTCAGTGGCTCATTTCGGCAACTAGATATCAATCCACCAGTGAAGGTAGCGACTGGATCGTTCTAGTGACTAACGCCAGTGAGTTATTTCAGTCAACATGCTACTCCAGTGAACCATTTCAGTGGACGGCTTCAGTGACAAACTCCAGTCATGATACTCCAGATCAAGACTCCAGTAAAGCGACTCCAGGTCACGGATCTAGTGAAGAAATTCCAAATCCATGCTCCAGTAAAGATCCTCCAGATCCATCTTCCAGTGAAGATCCTCCAGTTCACTCCAGTGACGACTCTCCAGTCCGGGCTCCAGTCAAGACCCTCCTGTGGAGCTTACCAGTAAGCGCCTCCAGTCAAGATGCTCCAGTAGTAATCCACCGGGTCCACTTCACTATGTTGTCACCAAATTACTTTCATCCAATAAGAAGCGGACACATCATAATGTTCTAGAAGCTTATGGATAAGAATGGACATGTGGATGTGACACCTTTCCTAACGGTTTGCATGTGCCAATTGTGGGGACCATTTCTAACGGAATAATTCTAGAAGTTGCACATGCCCTTTTTCTATTGGTTGTTTAAAAAGTAGTAGTGGTCCTTGTTATTTGTGACAACCTTTTTATTTCTTTTATTAGTGTATTTCTTTAATTCTAGAAAATAGCATTAGTGACTATAAATAGAGGCTCATTTCTCATTGTAAAGCAGATTATGTTGTTGAATGAAATTAATAGGGTAGCCTCTATTTTTTATCCAAAGTCTTCATTTACCTTTATAAATCTTTGATCTTGGTGGTTTGGAGTGATCCCTTTATCTAAATTTGTGGTGGTTTGTCCTTTATCAAACATAGTGGTGAGATCTTATATCTTTGATTCTTTTATCTGTGTTTGTGGTGGCTAGACCTTTATCAAACATAGTGGTGGGTTGGAGTGTTTTCTTTATCTTTGATTCTGGTGGCTTAGCCTTTATGAATCTTGGTGGTTGATTCTTTATCTATCATTTACTTTTATTATCTTGTTTTGTTGTTTATTTTCATTATTAAATCAGAAAATACCCAAAATAGTATTTCAAGTTGTTATTAATTCCGCTAAGCTTAAGTTATTGCGTATTTTACGCATCAAACTTGGTATCAGAGCTAGGTTTCAAAAAAGGTTTCTTAATCTTTTTATTCGTGGGTTTTGTTGTTTGTTGAATCGGATTCAAAAGGGTTGTTCTAATCTTTTGATTAGAACAACCCTTTTGTCTAGGTCTGAATGTTTTTATTCATAAAATTGTGGTTTCCAATTTCAGATCTGATCTCTCTTGTCTAGGTCTATTTTTGATTATCTTTTCATTTAGATAATAGAAATAGGTTATAATAGAAATCTTGCTTTAGAAAATATTCGAAGAGATAGACAACTTAAATCTCTCGAAAAACAAATGGAGATAATTTTAGATTGTTTGAAAAGCATGCAAGAGAAACCAAAAAGAAAAACACTCGTAAGAAAATCATTGATTGCAAACAGCTAGAAGTTGATAATCCTATCAACAATCCCATTTATATGGAGGTTAAATCAGTCCTTAATTCTTTTAAAAAGATAAAAGTTGAAGTCGATATTGAACCAGAGCCTATTTATGATTAAGAAGAAATGTTTGATGTACTGATGACTTTTTGCTCTTCAAGAGAACTGATCATTCACTTGAAATGAATGAAGTTCAACAAGAATATGATATTTTTCAACCATGTGTTAATGATGACGATGGTGAAGAATTAATAAAACTTGATCTTGATGATTTCTTGATGATTCAGAATGCTAATCATCCCCATGAAGCTGTTGTTGATGAATCTTGGCAAGGAAATATTTTCCATTCTTGTTTTTGTTATGCTATTGGTGAAGACAAGCTTATAGAAGCTTTTAATGAAGAATCATTGCTGACTGTAACATCCCGCTTTACCACAACACAATATTGTCCGCAGGCTCACGGCTTTGTTTCTGGTTGCTCGGGCAAACTTCCCAGAAGGGTCACCCATTTGACATTACTGTCGTCCGAGCACGCTTAACTGTAAAATTCTCCTCTTATCCACAGCCAATACGCCCAAAACGTATTGTGTTATGTAAGACCAGTTATGTCACCTATAGTCAGGATCCCCCTTGTATGTCAGCGATGTATGCTTTCACATCCCCTCAACACAACTTAACGTTCTCGTTGAGTTATGCAAGTGCGCCATACACTCCCGACGATCCCAAGCGTTGCTCTGATACCACTTGTAACACCCCGCCTTACCACAACACAATATTGTCCGTTTTGCCCGCAGGCTCACGGCTTTGTTTTTGGTTGCTCGGGCAAACTTCCTAGAGTGGTCACCCATTTGGCATTGCTGCCGCCCGGGCACGCTTAACTATGGAGTTCTCCTCTCATCCACAGCCAATACGCCCAAAACGCGTTGTGTTATGTAAGACCATTGATGTCACTTATATCCAGGATCCCCTTTGTATGTTAAGATGTATGCTTTGACACTCCCTCAACACAACTCAACGTCCTTGTTGAGTTATGCAAGTGCGCCATACACTCCCAACAATCCCAAGGGTTGCTCTGATACCACTTGTAACACCCCGCCTAACCACAACACAATATTGTCTGCTTTGCCTACAGGCTCACGACTTTGTTTCTGGTTGCTCGGGCAAACTTCCCAGAAGGGTCACCCATTTGGCATTACTACCGCCCGAGCACACTTAATTGTAGAATTCTCCTCTCATCCACAGCCAATACGCCCAAAACGCGTTGTGTTATGTAAGATCAATGATGTCAATTATAGCCAGAATCTCCCTTGTATATCAGCGATGTATACTTTTACACCCCCTCAACACTATGGACTAACACACATATACATATACTATGGAAACTTTTCTTACTTTGATGGACAACTACAATAGGCCACAAATATGTATACTTTTCCCTTTAGTCTGCCACTAGGAACATTAAAAAAGAATTTTGTTATTTCTCTTTTGATCTAGAATCCTCATTAGCCATAATATTATACAATAATAACAGTACCACTCATTACTACTTCATATAGTATATATATAGGCATTGGGTAACACCACCAGGTCAACGGTCAACCCCACCAGGTTATTAGCGGCGACGTCGCCGCTAATAGTGGGACCCCCGACAGACTTCCAACGCTGACTGACGAAGCTTGTGGTTGATGAAAACGAGGTGCCACGTCACCGGCATTAGCGGCGACGTCGCCGCTAATGCCGATGACGTGGCACCTTGTTTTCATCAACCACAAGCTTCGTCAGTCATGCATGCCATACTGTGTCGACCTTGGGAATGAAAATTTGCCATACCGAACCATTCTTTGATAGGTTAAAATGATGGCATCCCATCATTCTTAGATGCTATATATGTTGCGGAACTACATTGAAACAATATAAGTTTCTGAAAAAAATTTCTTGAGTATAGATATATATTTTTTCAAGCGTATTGTTTCAAGCGTATTTTTTCAAGCGTATTGTTTCAAGCGTTTCAAGATATATATTTTAACAGTATTTGTAGTTGATGGTATTGTGTATCTTTCTTTTTCAAGCGTTTTGTTTATATATATATATTGAGTATAGATATATATATATATATATATATAGAGTATGGACACCATTAATAGTTAATGAGGTTGATGTTTACTTGAATTGTTTCAGATGGATAGTTTGGAGGATATTTGGGCAGACCCAGAAAACGTACGTATTGAAGTGCCGGATAATGTGTTTGAGCAACCTGATGCAGACGGTGAATATGAATGCGAAGCTGGGGACTTTGAAACTGATGAGGTGTTCGGTTCCTTTGAAGAATTAACGGAGTGGGCTCAAAGAACAGCAATGGATTTGGGTTATGTTCTAGTTATACGGCGGACGAACAAAAACTCAAAAGAGGTGGTGAATAAAGTGACACTTATATGTCACCACGGTGGAGCGCGCGATGCAAGGTTAATTGGCCCACCCAAACGGTCCAGTAAGATAGGTTGTCCCTTCACTTTAATAGGCCGCCCTGGCGTGATGGTGGTTGGAGGTTAACTGTCAAGGATTGGAGACACAATCATGATCCAACTACCAATCTGCAAGGGAATGCATACGCCAGACGGATGACGGATGAAGAAAAGGAATTTGTGGGGACCCAATCGGATCGCGGTTTGTACCCACATCAGATCCTGGTAAACCTCAAACTTGAATTTCCAGGAAACTTGACTCGCAAAGGAGACATTACGAACTTCCTAAAAGCGAGAAGAAGGTCGGGGCAAGCAGGGCGTACTCCAATGCAGGTACAAACATTAAATATTCTATTGTACTACGTTGTTGGAATTGACTTATTTACTCTATCTTGGTCATTAATCGCACGTTATGTTTTCACTGTTGCAAGAGAAAAGGTACTTTTACCAGTTCACCACAAATAACAAAAATGGACGCTTGGAGAACCTGTTTTTCATTCATCCAACATCAATGACCTTATGGCGCGCATTTCCCTGGGTTATTGAAATAGACTCCACGTACAAAACTAACATCTACAACATGCCGCTAGTTGAGATCGTCGGCGTGACTTCAACGGGGAAGACCTTCAGTTTAGCGTATGCGTTTATCGTAAACGAGCGGGAGGCAAATTATCAATGGGTTTTACGATGTCTTCGGTCCACCCTTGCTGATAGCTTTGCCGTTCGTGTCGTTCTTACTGACAGGGAGCTGGCCCTGATGAGAGCATTGAAGGTTGTTATGCCGGAAGCGAAACATCTGCTGTGTAGGTACCATATATGGCAAAACATAATCAAGCACTGCGAACCGGCATTGCGGATGAAGAAAGATGTTAACATTGACAGGCTTAACGTTTGGTGGAAAAAAGTCTATCAGTCTCGGACTTTTGACGAGTTTAAGTCAAATGAGAAGGAGTTAAAGTAAAAACTTGCGGGTTTTCCGGGCGTCTACAAGTACCTGACCGATAATTGGTTGTCCCCATACCGAGAGCAGTTTGTGTCCTGTTGGGTCGATGAACACCTCAACTACCAAAACCACACCACAAACAGAGTGGAGGCCGAGCACCATTTACTGTTGGGTCGAGATCAGCTGTTATTTAAACAACCGATAAGTATTGCTCTGATAAACAACGAAACCCATTTTGTTGCAGTGAAATTAGCAGGCGACTACCCAATGGCCTACAAGAATCCGGAATGGGAATTTCACACAACCGATCCTGCACGTCGACTAGCATTAACGTACGCAAATCAAGAAGATGCGTATCAAAATTGGTTGTACGCAAACATGCCAAGAGTACCACCAGACCCTCCTATTGTAATAAATGATTAAATTCGTTCAATGTTTTATATAGGTTGTTTGTATGTATACTTTTTTTATTGTATATATTTTTTATGTATTTAAGTTGTTGTTGTTGCAAAACAAGTTTTAATCAACAATTTCTCATACTTTTCTGTTGTACATACATTGATTTTATAATACTTTTCTAAATTTGATTCCAATTAATTTTTTATCAACAAATGTATAAAAATATAAAAAATACAAGTGAAAATTTCACGCAAATCAAGATTACAAAAGGAAATCACACTTCAGTTAAACGATGAATACAAACAATAAAAAAAGGGAAAACTAATCACTTTCATCATCACTATCACTATCACTATCACTAACCAACTGCTGTGTGGGGGCCCGTGACGTGCTAGGCCCAGCATGGGATGATGATGTGCTAGGTCCATCTTTGAATGATGACTGGGTCCAAGGGCTAGCCTGGGCGAACATATCATTGACGTTAAAGGACGGTGACTGCTGGGCTGGGAAGAGTTGCTCTATATCCTCTGGGAGGGGGACATTCAGTCCACGTGTTCCCCTAATCACACGCCCAACCACAAGAGTATGTCTCGATCGTTTCCCTAAAGCGTCCACATATGTCTGCGTAGGCGGGGTATTGGGCACTTGGGAAAGTCTTTGGTGGGTATCAAGAAGCCGCTCCTGTAGCACATGAAAATTAAGTTAATAATAACTAAAAATTAGTTATACTTAATATAAATATACCCAAAAAATATCGAAAATCTGCCAGGGGGGACCCACTATTAGCGGCGACGTCGCCGCAAATAGTGGGGACCACCACCACGTGATACAGTCTAAGGTTACAGACGAATGTGACCCTGGGACCCACTATTAGCGGCGACGTCGCCGCAAATAATGGGTGGTCGGGATACACTTTTCCCCCTGGTCGGGTTACGCGCTTCGTACATATATGAATAGACGAGGCAAAAGGACAACCAACTTATTTTGACTCTTTTGATCTATACGAGCGTAATGAAACAACAACAATAAAAGCTTTGTATGACACTAACCTTTTGAAAAAGACAACACCCTTTTTATATTTTACTTCACTCCATATTAAATCCCCAAACAATACTCCATATTCTTGTAATCGTGTATATATATATATAGTCGAATTATATAATCATCAAGAAACGTCAAATTTAATTCTTTCTTTGAAATCTGCAACTAAAAGGACAAACACACTTTTATTTTTAGGTATCTTGTTTTTATATAAACTACAGCATAAGAAGATAATATATTTCATTATTATATCATGTGTTGGAATATATGGCTAGACACATGTATGACTGCAAATCCCAGCAAATAAATAATACAACAATCTGTCCTACTTTTATTTGTCAGCCACAAGCAACATTGACCAAAATATAACAAATATTTATATATACGTGTTTATGAGGAATGGCAGAAAGCAACAAAGATTAAAAATAAATAAAGATTAAATATATTTTATTCTTACCTATTGTCCAATAGCGATGTAGAAGAAACTATTTAGGCCTATACTTGTAAGGTACCGCTTCTAACCCACTTCTAACATTATTCATCACTTTTAGACACGCCAAAAACATCCCTTCTTTATAACCTTCACTTCTCACCCACTTGTTTTCCTATTCTTCCCCTCTAACACATCAAAAACGCACTTCTAATATTAGAAGTAATCCTCTAGACGCGGGCTAGACGCCGCCGGTGCTACTAACGTCCACTGCTTCTTCTGCGTCCGGCGCCGGCTAGACGCCTTATAAGGTGCGGCCTTATGCATTGTTCTATTCGAATTCTTCTACTGCGGCGGCTCCTACCGTGTCAATGAATACGAGGGGTTTTTCTTTCTTTTCCGTAACTCCAATCGGCAGGTATACAAGAATATATATATATATATAGGGATATTTTCTTTTATATATAAAACATTAGAGTTTTACTAACCTTACACTTAAACCCTTTGAGTCTTTGACATAACTGGCCATATGTTAACTTCATCTAATGACCCCTTAATTTACATATCTATTTTTTTTTTCATTTCACGTGAATACGCCCATTATAACAATATATTGACATGACAACACATACCCGTATTTATGTACATAAATGACAACAATTATTTTGCTGCGCACATAATTATCTACATATTTATTAGCTACAATAAACCGCATATATTAACTTAACAAGGAAGTGAAGGTTGACTAACGAAAAGGTCAACGCAAATGATAAAAAGATTTAGGATGTTACACTGACCAAAAAAGTCCAGCCAACTGACGATTCAACTGAAGCTGTAACTGAAGCTGTAACTGAAGCTGCAACTGAAGCTTCAACTAAAGATACAACTGATGAGTCAACTGAAGTTTCATCTGAAGTTCCAGCTGAAGTCCCAACTGAAGTTTCATCTGAAGTTCCAAGTGAAGTTCCAACTGAAGTGACAACTGAAGATCCCTCAGTTGAAGTTCAACAAGACATGTCTATATGCCTGATGAAGAACTCTATACCTAATCAGTCACTACCAATCACAATTCAAAGAAGGCATAGGGGTAACGGCTACTAACCAAACACTTGTGTTCAATTTTATATTCAATTATTATGGTATGGGTTTTTATGTTATTCCTATGAATGCTCGAATTTCGATGTTTGATAATGATTGTCATAATGGCCACTTTTTTTTGGGTAAAATGGATACCCCAATGAATCTTATAAATGCCAACCAATCGATACAAGTAATGTAACTTTGTGTCACATTAGTTATATGTATGTGAAACACCAAAAGAACAAGCTAGACTACATAACCTAGCATGACTAACTCCTATCACATCTTACATCACATGAAAAAATGTAACATAAGAGAAATACAAAGCAGTTAGCCATTATCAAAAACAAGTTGGGGTGGAAGCTGCCATCGATCCAGTATCCTATGAACTCGAGCACTGTTCTTGAACCTCAAAGAGAGCAATTTTAACCGAACTGTATACTTGATAACTTCACCTAGCTCACGACAGGTTCTTCTACTAGTTGTAAATAAGCGTTGATTTCTTTCTTGCCAGATATAGTATGTAGTAGAGGCAACAAGTAGCTTGGATATTATATGCTGAGCCGTTTTCTGATTAGTAGCAACACTAGTTCATTGTGTGTTCGAAAGAGGCAAGTCACTCCTAATAGTTTATCGCCTGATTAAGGCTGAAGTGACTTCATTATTTGTTCCTACTGATATGTTTCAGTATGAGAAGGCCATAGTATGGGTTGAAGTGTCCAGTTTGTTAACACTTCAGAAAACTGGTCTATATACTCTAACTAGTAAAGCCCATGATGGTTGTGCATTGTTTAAAATTGGTCTTGTTAAGTCCCGAGCTAAATTTAAATGTGAGTTTAGAGAAGGGTTACACACAGTTTGTTATGTGTTTGATCTTTGTGAATTGAGGAAGTATGTTGAAATGCCCAATTTTGTTACTATAATTGATGAGCTGCATGATGTTGATGCATTCCTCAAGGCTGATATGATTAATTAGAAACAATTTAGAATGGAATCAAGATGTAAAATGAAGATGAAGTTTTATGTAGTTAATCTTAAGGGTGCGAAGCAGCATGCCATAATCAAGATTAGAGCTGACGGAAGGTTAAGTACAAGGTGAAAATGAAGTTATATGTGTCTGGTCTTATAAGAACTAATGAGTAGCAAGTCGAGAATGAGTATAAACTTAATTGTAAGATCAATTGTAAGAAAAAGGGGAATCAGAATGTAGTATCTCTGGAAGTATGTTCTGGTCTTTCAAGACAAATTTGTGTCACTCTAGGGAATCATGAGTTGCTTACTACCCTAGGAGTCGAAATAAAAGACAATCTCATTGTTATGTGTACTGGAAGTTATTTTAACTTTCCAATTTTGGTCTTTGATAGTTTGAGAAGGCGTGATTTGTATGTGTGGTTTGAGAAATGTAATCTCATTATATACGAGCTTATATTTCTTGGAAGTACTGAAGAAAATAATATGGTCCATGCTGAATTTTATTTGGTCTCTACTGATATTGCGAAGATTGAAAGTGTCATTCACTTGTCAGCATCTGAAGATTCAAGTGTCACCACCAGATGGGGGTTATCAGAAGTTGTTTATGACCTAGAAGATATTCAAAAATGAAAACTCGAGACCTTACTTTAAGGACTTGTGAAGAAATTAATAGATTTTGATATATAATTTGAGAATAAACCCGATTGAAGAAACTGAAAGATTGAAATAGATGATAATATTCATGATTACAGACTTAGAAAATAAAATGTTTTGAAAATATTACATCATAATAGAACAAACTCTGCCTTAATGATTACATTGAAGAAGAAACTGATAACGGTAACATAAAACGGTTGTAGAGAATGTTAAGATCCCTAGATGGATCATCCTTCGTTTATATAGAACCCAGCTTCTTCCTTTGCATCCTCCATCTTCTATTTCTTCCACAACTGGTCCTCATCTTTATCTTTCCATCTTGGCAGCATTGGTCCCTCAACTTGTTTCCTGCACCTTAACCAAATCTTAAGTACACAATAAAGTTGAATAAATAGCACCCCCCTCACACACACACACAACTTAATTGTGAAATATGTCAAACATCCCAGTTTCTCACACATGGAATTGTGTTGAGAAGTTGATAAACCCTTTGTGAGAATATCAACCAAATTATCTTCAGAATCCACCTTGACAGTTTCTATAATGCCATACCCAATCTTTTCCCTAACAAAGTAAAGATCTATTTCAAAATGTTTGGTTTTTTCATGAAAAACAGGATTGGCTGCAATTTGTAATGCAACCTTACTATCACAATGTGTGAATAACACGATTTCTACACTGAATTCACAGATTCAATGACGGATTGGATGTGTGTGTGTTCTTGGTGTGGGAGTGTGTGTTTTGAGAGAGAAAGTGGATGATTGGAATTAATGTGTGTGTAAAGGTTACATGAATGAAAAGAATGTTGTTTTCCTTCTTAATGATCACTAAGGTGTGAGGGTATTTATAGTCTATACCTATACATATGCTAATTATCACATCTAGTCCCTCAACCTTAGTGATCATTAAACTATGACTTAACAACAAGTAAGTCCACTAATCTAAATTACAATTTATCACTATTTTTGGATTACTAACATTCTCTCCCTTAGTGATATATTGTAATGAATGAAGTACGTGTTATCTTGTCTTATAGGAATGAATTTGATGAGCCCGGTGGTGAAGACAATTGGTGTGTTGAAACAAGTCTTCAAAGCTTTCTTTTTTGTCTTTGGAGAACTTGATTCAGTCTTGGTCTTGGACTTCTTGAAGTTAAATCATGTGGTGATTCTCAATGTTCTTTTTGAACAGAGAATAACAAGTGTGTGTGTGTCTCGAATCTTTGAGGATTGTTGAATCATGAATCAGAGTTGTCTTTGGAGATGCGGAAGGTATGAACCTGTCTTTGATTTTCAATCTTCGATTCTTGAGTAAAATTCAACTTCTTGATTCTTGATTATTTGATTCTTGAGTGAAATTCAGCTTTGTGGAATGAAGTTTTATGAATATGTATTCTCCCCATTGATGTATGCATTGGAGCTTCTTGATAAAGTGTTATTGTATGACTTGAAGATCTTGAATGAAGTGAGTTGATGAAGACTCTTTTTGAAGCTTTATATCGTTGACTTGACTCTTCTAACCAATCTTTCAACTTTTTGAAGCTTTGATCTTTGTCACATCAACTTGAACACTTTGGAGAGTAAGCATTTGAATAAAGTTTGGATAAGCCTCTTATGAAGTAATCATGCTCCCCCTTAATTCATGAGTATAAACATTTTTGGAGCATCTTTGAACTTTTGTAACATCTTGATTGAATATCCTTTCATCTCTTTGAAATCAATTCAGATTTTCTTTTTCAAGCCAAGATCTCAATCAACTAAGATCTAGTGAAAATATGAGCTCAATTGACTGAAATAGAGTGAAAATCTTTGTCATCATGAATCTTGGTCTTCTCATCTTTGAAACAACCAAACACAAACTTTTCTCCTTGCTTTCCTTATCAATCATTCTTATTTCTTCCCCAATCCATATCAATCATAATATTTTTTCCCCCTCATAATGACAAAGTTGGGAACCAATGTCATTATGCAAACACTGATTGATAGAATATCAAAAGAAATAACATGTTCCAAAGCTAGATTTTGTGCAACTGGAGAAATGTCGAATATCAAAACATCAATCCAAACCATTAGCCCAATCCAAAGAATCCTATAGATGACTAAAATGTAAGGTTGAAGTTGTTGGTACAAACGTTATAGCATGGTGTTGGTGTGATGAGAAATGAAACCGGATAAGAATGATCCTTTAGCATGTTCAAAAATCGAAAGGATTAATGAAATGACCGATAGAAATGTATAACATTTTTCAGATTTCCTATGTATCATTGTGATACGCACAAAGCAATACTCTAACATAGTTCGGTCTGCGGCTTTTCAACCACGAGATTGCTTCAAAGAATATAAATCATGGTTAGTACAGCCGAAGCGTTAGATAACCACAATCTATTATCCTTAAAGGTTTTTTAGGGAAAAACGAGGTCACATTTAGACTTCTCGTTAACTCAATAACCACATAAATGTAATTATGAGACCTACGTTCAACGTTGAAAAAGATGTTAGCATTGGTAGGATTTCCATTTGATCATCATGGAATATCAATTAAGATATCACTACAAATGTTCCGGCTATATCACAAAGATAAGCAATAATATCACAAAGATATGACTCAAATGTGTCCTAAAGAAATGAATAATGATCAAATGAATGACCAATCAAGATAGCTCTAGACACAAAGTGATCAAATGAAGTCGCGGACAGAAGTAGAGTGTCGCCCTTTTTCAATATTAACACCTTCCAAATGAAGAGTTAATAGGCATGTGAAAATATCCGTGAGAATTGAAACAAGTATTTGTTAAGAAACACTTGAGTGGTTAGGTAAAGATGTGCATCGCTTCACTGGGTCCATGAAGACTTCTTCAATATCGAGATATCAACAAATGACATCTGATAGAGACGTGTTTTACCCAGTGATTTGAGAATTTAGGGAAGGGTATCATTTCCTTTAACCCTTTTCTCTCAACATATCACCTTAACCTCTCACTTTTCGACTTTACTCCCTCCATCCTATTTGCACGAAAACATCATCACTCAAAATTCCCTCACTATCTAATGAAAGAAGTGAATACTCCGGGGTTAGAACTCATCGGCGATGATAAAGTTCATGGAGTAAATTTTGAGAAGAAAAAAAAAACGTAATCGCTCATGTGCAAACTAATCACCGAACTTCTTTTGATTGAAAATCATTAGAAAAACATCAAATGTGTGTATGAAAATGTTTGAAATACATTTGAAGTTTTGGAAGTTTTTGAAATGACAAACTCCTCCTTAATCTATGCAAGAATAGATCAAAATGTTTTCCATAGAAAGGTGGAGCAGAATTGTTTTTATGAAGTCACAATGAGTAAAATCTTTCTTGCGATATTTTCGGAAAACTTGAGTCTATTGTGAACAAGATTTTTCAATTGAGAAGCACAAAGTTTTGGTTCAATAACAATGTTCATAGTAAGACTGCTAGGGAGTTCATCAAGCGTTCAATCCGTCGCATCTTACATCAACAAGTTGGAGGCAATAAAACAGTTTAACCAAATTTTAACTCAATCAATTGTTCAAGATGAGACAATTAGAGAGTACAACAAGGCGTTCGATCCTTCGCTTCTCATATCAACAATTGAGAGTTCGAAAAACTTTATTTGAAAGAAATCAACTGCTATTACACATACATATTCATATAAGACCACTTGGAAGTACACAAAGGCGTTCAATTCCTTGTTATCTTATATCAATCTATATGTATAACAACAGGATCTTAGAATGTATAAATGCTCTAAAATATATAAAACTTTGAAGAACGGGTAGTATATGTAAGCCTCTTTCAAATAAATAAAAGAAATTAAGAACGGGTTATACACAGAGTATGTATAAGCCACTTTAAAAAATAAAATCTTTTTGATATTTTCAAAATTTATATTTTTGTATTTGATTTTGTTTTTTCATATTTTGTATTTTGTTTTTCTAGAATGTGTCAAGAACAAAATAATTTAAGTTTCAAGATTTAACATGCCAAGCTTGGAGATAAGAAACTTAAACCTCTTTTCATCCAATGATTTTGTGAACAAATCTGCAAGTTGATAGTCAGTTCCCACAAAGTAGAGCTCGATATCACCTTTCTCAATATGATCTTTGAGAAAATGATATATAACATCAATATGTTTTGATCGAGAGTGGTTTACTAAGTTGACTGCAATAGCAATGGCACTCTGAGAGTCACAATAGATAGGAATATGATCATATTTCAGACCATAATCAGTTAGTTGTGTCTTCATCCATAGAACTTGAGCACAGCTTCAGCCATTGATAGTGACACAAAATTTTGTTTCTTGAAAGACCAACTCACAATTATATCACCTAAAAATTGTAAAGTACCGGAAGTGCTCTTGCGATCAAGCTTACAACCTGCATGATCTGCATCTGAATAAGCAGTTAGATTGAATCTAGTATCCCTAGGATACCAGAGACCTAAATTGGGTATACCCTTCAAATAACAAAAGATTCGTTTCACAGCTTGATAATGTAAATCTGTTGGAGCAGCTTGATACCTAGCATACATACATGTTGCAAACATTATATCTGGGCGAGATGCTGTTAGATACAACAACGAACCAATCATACTTCGATATCTCTTTTGGTCATAACGTTTCCCATCTTTATCAGCATTTATGTTTGTTCGAGCAGCCATTGGGGTAGAAATGGAAGAACATGAAGTCATATCAAACTTTTTCAACATGTCATTTATGTATTTACCTTGTGATATAAAAATACCATTTGGTAATTGTTTGATTTGAAGACCCAAAAAGTAGTTCATTTCCCCAATCATGCTCATTTCAAAATGATTAACCATAAGAAATGAAAAGTTTCGGCAAAATGTTTGACTGGTTGACCCAAAGATAATGTCATCAACATATATTTGAACAAGAAGAACATGCTTACCTTGTTTGCGAATGAACAGGGTCGGGTCAATTGTGCCTTTGGTAAAGCCACCTTTTAGCAAGAAAGTAGTTAAGGAATCATACCATGCGCGGGGTGCTTGCTTAAGACCGTAGAGAGCCTTGTCTAATCTGTAGACATGGTTTGGCTTTTTAGAATCAACAAAACCTTCCAGTTGTTCAATGTAAACTTCTTTTTTGAGGTCACCATTCAAGAAAACAGTCTTCACATCCATTTGAAACACAGTAAAGTTTCGGAATGCGGCATAAGCTAAGAAAATTCGAATGGCCTCCATTCTTGCAACTGGAGCAAATGTTTCGTCGAAGTTAACACCTGGTTGTTGGCAATAACCCTTTGCAACAAGTCGAGCTTTATTCCTTACTACCATTCCATTCTCATCCTTTTTGTTTTTGAATATCCACTTTGTACCGATTGGTTCTTCTTTCCTTGGATTTGGAACTAATCTCCATACTTTCAGTGTTTCAAATTGTGCGAGTATTTCTTGCATTGCCTTAATCCATTCTGGATCACGAAGAGCTTCAGAGACTGTTTTGGGTTCGATGTTGCTAAGGGAAAGTGCAACAAGACACTCGTTTACTGAAGTATGAGTAGTTATTCCTGCTTGTGGATCTCCAATTATTTGATTAGTAGGATGATCTTTTAGCATACGTGACCATTTGCGACCATGAGGAAGAGGATCTAGTTGTTGAATATCAACATCATCATCATTGAAACCTAAGTTTTGTTGAGAGATGGAATCATAGCTTGGTAGAACTGCTTCCTCATAGGATGGATGATCAAAGTCAAGTGGCACATACACATTTGGAGTGTTCAATGGATTTGTTGTCTGAGTAAAGCGGGTAGGTTGTTCTTGAACATTCACTTGAGAAGAATTATCAGGAGAGGATAATGAAGAAGAATCATCAGAAGAGGATGAAGAACTACTACTAGAAGATGAAGCACCTTGCTCTGAAGAACTTGATGAAGATTCATGATTGTTGTCAGGAACTGGTTCATTGATTTGAATTGGGTCATTGTTTGGAATTGGTTCAACAATGACTGGAGGTTCTTTATCATGAATCGGTTTGGAACTATAGAATTCTTTAAAAAGAATATCTAATTCATCACTTGTTGGAGTTGGAAACTTCTTGAATTTAGATGCTAAAGTAGAAGTCCTTGTAGAAGTACTTGAAGCACTTGGATCATTACTTGTTGGAAGCAAACTTTCTTGCTCAAAGATCATGCCTGACATCTCATCAAACCAAACATTCATTGTTTCTTGAATTGTATTTGTTCGACGATTGTAGATTCGGTAGGCAATTGATGTCTTGGAATAACCAACAAAGTAACCTTCATCACCTTTCTTCTTGAATTTTCCAAGGGTCTCCCGATCATTCAGAGTGTAACAAACAAACCCAAATATGTGAAAATAGTTGATGTTGGGTTTTCGTTTGTTAACAACCTCATAAGGAGTCTTTTTGAAACTCTGATTGATGATAAACTGATTCTGAGTGTGACAAGCAGTGTCAACAGCTTCAGCCCACATATTAGATGGCAACTTGGAATAAGCAAGCATTGTTCTTGCTGCTTCCACTAGCGTTCGATTTCTCCTTTCAACTACACCGTTTTGTTGTGGAGTGCGAACCGCTGAAAATTGGTGAGTAATGCCCTTGGATTTACAAAACTCATCAAAAACGACATTCTTGAACTCAATTCTGTTATCCGAACGGATGTAACGAACTGGAAGTTGAAGATTTACTTGAGTAGAAGTGATGAAATCAATCAAAATCTGAGTTGTTTCATCTTTGGATGCAAGAAACTTGACCCAAGTATATCTTAAATAATCATAAACAATAACCAAGATGTATTTCTTCCCATATCGGCTTTGTACTTTCATTGGTCCACAAAGATCCATGTGAAGCAAATGAAGAGGTGCTAATGAGTTTGGAGATTTCTTCAGTTTATGAGAAGCTCGCTTAATCTTCCCAACAGCACCAGAAGGACAAACATGTTCACTTTTATACTTATAGTCAGGCAAGCCTTCAACAAGATGCTTGTTGACCAAAGTATTGATTGTTTGGAAATTCAGGTGAGAAAGTCTTCTATGCCATAACCAAGAATTCTTTGATGTAGCCTTTGAAATGAGACAAATATTATCGGTTGGTTGGTTATCATCGAGATTGACGGTAAAAAGATTATCGTTGCGGTCACCACAAAGAATGTCAATTCCATCTAGAGTTTGAACTTTGCAAAGAGATTGTCGAAAAAGAACTTGAAGATTGTTGTCACAGAATTGTCCAGCACTGAACAAGTTATGACTTAACCCTTCAACATAGTAATCTTTCTTGATGACAATTCCATTGCGTTCAATGTCTCCATAACCTAAGATAGGAGCGAAATTGTTGTTTCCAAATCGAACTATTCCCATGAATCGTTCGATAAAGTTCTTGAGCAAAGCTTTATTTCCAGTCATGTGTTTTAAACACCCGGAATCGAGTATCCAAACACAGATGGTTATTTCCTGCAATCAAAAAATTTTAACCAATTTTAGGTACCCACTTGAAGACGGGTCCTTTATGGTTAGTTAACACAGGCAGGGTATATAACTTAGGAACTGCATTCAAACATGCTTTAGAATCAACATACGCATTAACAAGCACATCATCAATAAGCACATTTGGATAAAAGGTACGAACATTCACACATGAATTAAAAGTAACATGTCTACAAGCATTCAAATCAACCACACGAGAACAAGAACTGAAATTGTTTACAAACACACAAGGCCTTTCCTTGACACCATTAACATTGTCTAACAAAAATGAATTGTTTGAATTAATAGGAACACTCTTCTTCCTATTACCGGCCTTTCTCCTTCGCCTTTTCTTCTTTTTCTCAACATTAGTGAACTTAGGTACTAATGACTTAAGCTACCCATTTAGTATCACTATTTATGCTCTTTCCACCTGTTGAATTGACACTAAGAAGATTAGAACGAGGGGTTTTAAACACTTTCATCTTTTTAGAATCTTTTGGAGGTGAGGAAACTTCTTGTTTCTTTGGTTTGTCATGTGAAAACCATCCATATCTATCCCTATATCTAGTTGCACCATTAGATGTATCCCTAGTTAGCAACACTGAGCGAGATTTAGACACCTTAGGTAGAGAACTAGATCGAGAGCTAGTCTTTTGGAAGTTTCACTTTGGTGTACTTTAAACTGAGAGTGGTCTCAGCTTGTTCCCTTTTGATATGTTTAACTTGGGTAGGACACTTTGGATCTAACTTAACTGTTTTTGGTTCAGTCTTAACGAGTTTGGTCTTAACTCGTTTCTTTGAATAATATGAAGTTGGAGCTTTGAAAAATAGATTTTGAGATTCCTCATTTGTTTCAACTTTGATTTTGGTAGATTCAATCTTTTTCTCAGTTTCTGAATCAAAAACATATTCCCCCTCCATGAATTTATCAAAATCATCTTTTGTGAAGAATTTCACTGGAGGTTGATTAGTTTCAAAATCTTTTGAAATTTTTGAAGAATCAAGAACTTTGGAGTCCAACTTCACATCATGGGTAGTCTCGGAAATTAGGTCAACTTGAACTGACACGTCTTTGGTCTCACAAGAAAATTGAGTAGAAGTATCAACACCTATACTAGCACTAAGCTTAGGGTAAACAATCAACTCATCAATAGTATCACATGTGAAAAACCTATAAAAGTACCATATCAAAACTAAACTATGCGCAAGTTCTTCATTGGATAAATCATATTGCACATAATCATCAGCTATAAAGGTAGCAGCATTTTGACAAGTACACTTAAGAGAATCAGTCAAGGTCTGAGTGGAAGTATTGGTAGATGAATCACAAGTAGTCTGGGTAGAATGGTCTACTAAAGAATTTAGGTCAGTTTGAGTAGAAACATTCACACAAACTTTCTTAGTATCAACAACAAAATATTTATCCTCTGAATTCGGATTTTGAGACTTTAAGTGATTAATAACTTTTTGTTGAGATTCCACCTTTTGTTGTAAACCTTCTATTTGTTTTTCCAAAAGTGTGGTTGGAACATACATTTTAGTTGGTTTAGGTGGAGTACCGACAGATTGTTGGTTTTGAAAATTTGATGCAATTTCTTCCAATTTGAAAATTGAAGATTCTTTAGTTTTGTACGAATCATTTATTGCATCATAACTAATCAAAAACTCATGTTTTGGTATTCTCTGAACTTCATCAGTCTCAAATTCGTCATCCAATGGACGAATAAATTGTTGTATCATACCAAGTCGAAGAAATTTTTCATCATACAAAGGTTCAATTTCCTCTTTGGCTTTTTGTAATGGAGTGATATTCTCAAATCCCAACCCGAGAAGAAGATCCGTTTTGTCAATTTTTGACTTGTTGAAATAGGCAGTGAAATCCAAGAGAGGGTTTTGTTCAACTTTATATAACTTTTCTTGATAGAAAAGTATATTCTTTTTAAATTCCTCAACTTGTTTTTCAAGATTCTCAATCTCAATGCCTTTTAGAAAACAAGTATGATTTATGTCGGAAATCTTTCTTTCGAGTTCAACATTGTTTGGTTTAGCTTCTTGGAGCTTTTTATTAAGAATATCAACATCCATTTGTCTAGCATTTGCCCGAAGCCACTCATTGGTCTTTTGAGTTTCAAGATCTTGATTGGCTTTTTCAAGATCATGAATGGTCTTTTCAAGATTGTGACATTTTTGTAATAACTTAGAATCAGGATAGGCATTCAACTCATACTCTTTAACCAACACTTTGTCTTTATATATTTGAAAGTCTTGGTTAATAGCATCATGTTCAAAAAGTAATTTCGAATGTTCTTCAAGAAGTTTTGAAAATTTATTTTTAGAAAATGAAACACTATTTTGCAACTTTTTGTTTTTGTTGGCTAAAGATTTGATTTGAGTTGTCAAGTTTGACAAAGCTAATCTACATGACTCTTTATCCTTAATTGATAAAAAAGTAGAGTCGAGATTTACCTCATCATCTGGGTATTCATCATCAGTGCTTTCAGCTTCAAAAACTTTGTCCTTGGCCAACCTCGCCATAAAGCAAACATTAGCAGAGAGATCTTCATCCTCATCATCAGAGAGTAATAGCCATTTGTCATCTTCAACGAGCAATGCATGTGCTGCTTCAACTTGTTTGGCTAACAGCATCTTCTGCTTGTAATACTCATAGTTCCGCTTTCGAGGTTGCTTGCAATCAACAGCAAAATGTCCAGGAACACCACAATTGTAGCACTTTTTGTCTGATGCCTTACCCTTCTCAACAACTTGTTTCTCATTAGCTTCCTTCTTCTCACCATGCTTTGATCCACTTGCTTCACCTTGCTCATAACTCTTAGGATGATAGTGATCTTTCTTGGGAAATGCACTTGTAGAAGAAGTGCGGAGATTGTTGTTTGTTGGCCTTGCTTTGTAAAATTTTCTTTTGAAATGTTTTGTTACCGCGGCAAGAGCTTGATATAGTTCATCTGAAACACCATCTCTTGTAGCCAGCAAATCATCTCCCTCCTCATCAGATGAAGAAACAACTACCATTTGCCTCTTAAGAGCTTCAGAAACCTTCTTTTCAACAATCAATGCCAAAGGATCAGCAGATACAACTTCTGGCATTTTGCTTGATGAAACTTTGTTTAGAACTTGGTGTTCATTGAGTTTGAAAGATTCATGAAGATTATGAATGGTGAACTTGGTCAGATTTTGATGTTGCTTAATCTGTGTTCCAAAATCTTCCCATTATGGACCAAGAGCTTTGATGAATTTAATGTTTAACTCAATCTCTGTTTTCTTGACATTGTTCTTCTTAAGTTCATTTATGACATTGTAGAACCTACAGTAGACAGCCTCTAGAGATTCATTTGGCAATTTGCTAAAGTTGTCAAACTTAGTCAACACATTTGTCAATCTTATTGTTGAAGCCACGTCAGATCCTTCCATTTGTCTTGCCAACTCATCCCATATCTTCTTGGCTGTATCATAAGAATCAACAGAGCCATAGATTTCATCTGGTAGTGCTTTGTATAAGCATGATCTAGCTCGATTATCTGCAACTGTTCGATCTTTTTGTTCAGCATTCAAAAGATCAAGAGTGAGTATTGCACCGGTAGTGGGATGGCGATGAACTGCAAGTCCATTAAGGATGGAATCTTTAAGCATGTGACCATTTGGTTGACATTCCACATAGTCCATAAATCTTTTCTTCCATAGTCCATAGGAACCACAGTAGAGAACTGGAGGTCTTGTATCTGAACCTAAAGCCAATGCTTCACGAGAAGCCATTTGAAATTGATTTGATTTGAAAATTGAATTGGATTAAGAGTTTGAAGAAATTTGGAAATGAAACGATTTTGGAGAGGATTGTTTTGGATATGAGAAATAAAACTGAAATTGAGGTTTGTTTTTTTTTTTTTTTTTGGATTGAATTAAAGGTAATGAAATGAATTATTGAAGATTGTTTTAAAATGAGAAATGAAACGATCTTGGTGAAACAATCTTGGTGAGGATCGTTTTAGGGTTCTTTGATTTTGAAGAATTTTCAAAATGTTTTGGAAAGATTTGGGCAGAGTAACAGTATGAAATGGAATGAAAGGAATTAAGCAAAACCAATCAATAAGATCAGTTACCCAAGAAGTGTGTGATTCCCAATCACAACAACTTCAAATGAACAACTAAAACACACCAAAATACATGAGAACTTGGACGGTCTTCAAAGGAACTGGGACGATCTAGATGAGGATCTTCCTAGGTTCACAATGTTGGGACGATCTTAGTCAGGATCGTCCTAGGGTTTTTGTCTTAAATCTTTCAAGTATCAAACACTTTCCAAGTGTTTGAATTTACCAAACCAATCCGAAAGGATTAATTAGCCACAACAAACACTTCACCACACACAATCACTTGTCATAACGATCTTGAGAGGATCGTCCTACAGGGCACAAAGTACTAGAATGAGAAATGAAAAGTTCAAAGGCTAAGACGATCTTGCTTAGATCGTCCTAGCCAAGATCGTCCTAGGGTCTTCATCTTCATCAGGAAAACAGTTTTACACTTAAACTCCATTAACGACTTCAGAAAGCTTCAATATCTTTCGATTCACTAGGAGTTAAAACTTGAGATCACTTGCAAACTGATTGTTTTCACATTAGCTACACACTGATTAACAAAATTCAACACACAACATAACAGATTCGAAACCCAAATTTTGCGCCAAAATCCAAAATTCAAACTCGAGATTTAGATCGAATTGGAGCTTGAAACTTGACAGGATTATGTATTAAACTATCACGAGTCTATTGGTGAACAAAAATCAATGATTTTATGTGATTTGAGAGGTGAAATTTGATGAAACAGTGACTACAAAATGAAGAACAAAAAAACTGATTATTTTTTATTTTTGATGAATCTGTGATCGAATTCAGTAATGGATCGATATCAGAATGATGTTTTGCTTTGATACCACATGTGAATAACACGATTTCTACACTGAATTCATAGATTCAATGACGGATTGGATGTGTGTGTGTTCTTGGTGTGGGAGTGTGTGTTTTGAGAGAGAAAGTGGATAATTGGAATTAATGTGTGTGTAAAGGTTACAGGAATGAAAAGAATGTTGTTCTCCTTCTTAATGATCTCTAAGGTGTGAGGGTATTTATAGTCTATACCTATACATATGCTAATTATCACATCTAGTCCCTCAACCTTAGTGATCATTAAACTATCCTAATCTAAATTACAATTTATCACTATTTTTGGATTTCTAACACAATGAATTTGAACAGGTATGTGTCTTTTAATCCCAAACTCATCCATAATTTTAAGAACCCAGATTATCTCACAAGTGACACTGGCAAGGGCTCTAAATTCAACCTCTGCTGAAGATCTGGAGATGGTTGACTGCTTTTTGCTTTTCCAAGAAATAAGGGATCCACCAAGGAAGAGACTGAACCCTGTGGTACTCTTCCTAGTGGTAATCCTCTTGGCCCAATCAGAGTCCACATAAGCAGAAAGAATGAGATTGGTATCCTCATTGAAGAGGATACCTTTACCTAGAGATCCCTTGAGGTACCTAAGGACTCTCATTGCAAGTCTTAAGTGACACTCAAGAGGATCATGCATAAACTGGCTCAAGATATGAACTATATAAGAGATATCAGGCCTAGTCAACGTCAAGTAAATCAATTTTCCAACCAGCCTTTGATACTTAGAGACATTTTCAATAGGCTTATTAGCTATAGGATCATTAGAAATGACCACATTGGATTCTATGGGAGTTTGAGCAGGTTTGCAGCCAAGAAGGCCACATTCAGAAATAAGATCCAAAGCATATTTCCTTTGGGATTAACATAAGCCATTATCAACATTAATAACTTCAATACCTAAAGAGTATCGTAATTTTCCAAGATCCTTGATAGAAAACTTAGAGTTCAAAAAGACTTTACACTTATCAATTTCATCGGAGCAATTACCAGTGATGATAATGTCATCAACATAAACAAGAAGGGCAACAAAAATGCTACCAACAGTCTTAGTGTATAAGGAGTAATCACTCCTACTTTGAGTAAAACCATTCTCAGTTAATGCACAATTTAGTTTCTCATTCTATTTCCTAGGGGCCTGTTTAAGCCCATAGAGAGATTTAACAAGTTTACACACTTAAAGATTAGACTGAGAATGATATCCAGGGGGTGGAAGGATATAAACATCCTCATCAAGGTCACCATAAAGAAAGGCATTATTTATGTCAAGTTGAAAAATAGACCATTTGTTCTTAACAGCATAAGTAATCAAACACCTTATGGTAACCATCTGTTAGAAATATTATTTGTAGTAGTTGATTTGTATTAATAACACCTTTGTACTTATATTGTAATATTCATAAGTATGAAAGGGGGATAAGTGTAAATTGTATAAAAGTATATAAACCCCTTCCATAGCTTTGTTTTGTAACTTTTCACCCATAATACAATCAAATCATTCCATTAAACACTATATTCTCTCTCTCGACACACACACACACTTACACACACTAAGCTGCCATTAATACACACTAAAACACACACTAAAGCTCAATTACGTATCGTATCATTTGAAAGTAAATTTGTTCTAATTTTGTTGTTTTTGAGCCGGTTCTGCATTTGTTCTATTTGTCGAGATCACTGTTCTAGTGATTTCAGCAAAACTAGTGTGTTTTTCTTCAAACTTTGTTCACCGACCGATTAGGATTTAGTTTATCTTCATTCGGTATCAATTTTAGAATTCATCTCCATCATTTGATCAGATTTCGTTTGCGCTCGGCAAATGCATAGATCAGTGGGTTTAAATTCTGGTTGATTTTAGGTGTTCATTTGTTTTAGGATTTGTTCGCAGTTGTTTTCTGAGCATTTTGGTACAAACTTGAAGTTTTAGTTCACAAAATTGAAGAAGAAAATGAAGATTTTCTGTGAGCTCAGAATATAAGTGTTGTTCTGGACGAAGAAGAAGACTGCAAACCGACTATCTTGTCGTTTTGTGATTTCTAGTGTTTACCGAGGTGGTAGATTTGAACTTGTTCTATTTGTAGGGCTCCTTGCTTGGCAAATACAAGTATTGAGAAGTTTGGCTAAGTGTTGAGTGACTTGTTCTATATGTAGAGATATTTACTCGGCAAATAGTTGATTTCTCTGAAATTTGTTAAGTGTTGAGACGAGTTGTTCTATTTGCAGAGATATTTACTCGATGAATAGTTGAATTCTCTGAAACTTGTTAAGTATTGAGACGAGTTGTTCTATTTGCAGAGATATTTGCTTGGCAAATAGTTGAATTCCCTAAAAATTGTTAAGTGTTGAGACGAGTTGTTCTATTTGCAGAGAAGTTTGCTCGGCAAATACGTGAAGTCTTTGGAGTTGGTTAAGACTTGGAACAAGTTGTATTGTTTGCATAGATATTATCTCGGCAAATACGTGAAGTGTGATATTTTGGCTAAGTGTTGGTGATCAGTGTTAATGATTGTACTATTTGCCGAAGTATAAGCTCGCCACTTAGTTAAAGTTGACGTTGATTCAGTGTACTGGAAGGATACTTTTTTTTTCGGTAAAAGGCCGTCACCCCTATTAACTTGTATTAATCATCACCAATAAAAAATAGGCAACATGGCAGAATGCCAGTTGACTTAATATCCATGCAATAATGCAATCTAAACGAACAACCTAGCTATTACAGTATAACAACTAGGAAACAAAGAAATAAAGAACTAGTGCCGAATAAGAGAGAAAGGTAAATCCCAAGCAGTGAGGAATCTTTCTACTCGCCTAGTCTTCTTGAATCGACATGTAAGAAGTTTTAGGCAAATTGTGTGTGTAATCTCCCCCAAAAGCTGATCAGAAGTCCTCCTTTGTTGACGAAATAGCCTTGAATTCCTTTCCTGCCAAATGAAATAAGTAGTGGCTGCCAAAATTAATTTTGCCACCACACTTCTAACTGAATTCTTATATGGAATAGGATTCACTGCACCAATAATCGATCCCCAATCAGAGGAAGTATGAGTTAGATCACCTTTCGGCTTCATAGAATTCTAGATTTGAGCTGAATAAGGACAATCAAAAAACAAATTAGTATGTGAATCAGGTTGCTATTCACATAGCGGACAACAAAGTGCCACTGTATCACCCATCTGACTCCATTGTAATAACAAATCTTGGGTCTTCAATCTGCGCCTAAAACTTAACCACAGAATAAAAGCATGCTTTAGGATAGATTGAGGAAACCAAACAATATGATACCAAGGAACACAATCATTTTGTGGTCTTAAATCTTCCCAATCATTGAGCACCGAAAAATCATGGAGAATGTTGTTTCGATCCTTCCATTGAAGCTTATCTTGAATATTTTGATTAAAAACTGGAATTGGAATATTATGGAACATATCATTCCAATGTGGCGACCATCTCCAAGCATTATCTTGCACAAGGTCATTGACTTTATCCCTTAGATCAAAACCTGAACTAGTGATAGTTCTTATTGATAAATGATCAACAATTGGGCCATTCAGACACCACGAATCATACCAAGCTGAAACAGAAGTCCCATTGCCAATAACGAACCATAAGTGTTTTCGAATTAAAGAACTAACCTGAAGGATTTTGCGCCAACTCCAAGAGACCCTCGAAGTGGCATCTCCCATAGAGTCTTACCCCTTAACTTGTATGAATGAATCCAACGAACCCAAAGTGAATCCTTCTTGGCTACAATATTCCAAATAAGAGCAACATTAAAAGGTTCAATTCGGCGAATGCCTAGTCCACCCTCTTCTTTAGGAAGACAAACATCTTCCCAGGCAACCTTAGATCTACCCCTTCCTTGATCACCGGAACTCCAAATGAAATTCCTCATTAATCTTTCTATCTCCTGTGTGACTTGAACAGGATGAATAAATGCAGCCGACCAATATACATGTTGTTGGGTCTTTTGGGTTTTATCAAAGTCATATTATCCTTATAACATAAAAAAAACGCAGCGGAAAAAGTGAACCTTTCATTATGTTATATATAGTTAAAACCAAATTTTAACTTATAAAAGAAAAACCCAAACAATAAGGATCCATGTATATGAATGTCATACAATCAAAATAACAACCATAGGGTGTTTAGAAGACTACCTTCTTCCAAGCTTATGAGAAGGTTGATATGAAGAAGATGATGTTCTTAAATTAGCCAAGTCTTCAAAATAGAAGTACCTCAAGTTTGCATACCCCAAGCCTCCAACAAACACCCAAATATGCTAGGATTTAGACTTGAAAAACCCTTCTCTTCTTTCTTTGTTTGTGCCGAAAATCAAGAGAGAAAAAGAGAGAGTTTTTGCACTTGAGAGTTGAGAGAACACTATAGCAAGTGCATGTATTAAGTGTGTGTTTCCAATGTAGCTAGTGGGTTATATAAAACAAGCAAATGTATGTGTGTTTTGGGTGAGAGGGGGCCGGCCCCAATGTGAGACCACATGGGTCTCACCAACTCAAAACTCACATGCATTTTCCTTTTATACAATATATATAAATGTATTATAACATGTTATATACCTTATGTAACATATTATGCATTATACACAACACACATAAGTGTTTATTTTGCCAAATAAACACATTCACATATTTCTCAAAATAAATTATCCATATAATTTACTTATATTTTTCTCAAGTGCATTTATTTAGAAACCCATTTTCTAAATGCTTCAAGTATTGATATTTATTTAAAGATCATATCATATAAATAAATATCATAAGTGTTTGTCTAACTTGTTATTGGGTATGACCTGACTTGGATCATCACATACTAGCCACGTCAATTTAATATGTGTCTTGGGCATACGAAATTCCAACACATGTAATGAAGAAATAACCGAAATTAAAAGTTGTAATCGCACTGCAAAAGACAGAAACCTATTCTTCAAGTTTTGAATTCTCAATTGAACTCGTTCAATCAGTTCCTTGCAATCACGATAACAAAGTCTAGAAGAAACCAACGGCACACCTAAGTATTTAACAGGAAGTCGGCCCTCTTTAAATGGAAGCACATTAAGAATACCTAATTTGACATGGTTAAGCACATTACAAAAGAAAGCAGAACTTTTTGCAAAACTTGGGCTTAGACCCGAGGCATATTTGAATTCATCCAAAGCCCTTGAAATTACACCAGCCGAATCAACATCTCCATGCAAGAAAAGAAAAAGGTCATCAGCAAAACAAAGGTTAATAATCTGCTGTTCTTCACAACTTTTGTGAAAAGTAAACCGTCCCGAATCTCGAACATGTCTTTGAAGAATTAAAGTTAACACTTCCATTACCAAAGTAAAAAGATATGGAGATAATGGGTCTCCTTGTCTAAGCCCTCTTTTACCCTGAAAATAGCCATTCAAAGCACCATTTATATTCAGCGAAAAAGTAGTGGTCGTAACACACTCCATAATCCAAGAAACCATGCGCGGGTGAAATCCAAATCCAAGAAGTATTTTCCTAAGAAAATTCCAGTCTACTGTATCATAAGTTTTCTGGATATCAACTTTAAAAGCATACCTTGCAGGTCCTCTATCAAAATGATAGTTATGCATTAGTTCTTGAGTCAAAAGAATATTATCAGTAATCCTTTTACCCGGAACAAAAGCTGATTGATTCACACTAACAAGCTCATGCAAATAACTCTTCATTCTATTAGACAGGATTTTTGTAATGCACTTAAGAAGCACATTGCATAACGATATAGGTCTATATTCCGAGACTTTAGTAGGGGATTGTACCTTAGGAATTAAAGCAATAACAATATGATTAAGTTCCTTGAGCAAGTTACCCGTAGTAAAAAACTTCTTCACAGCAAAAGTGACATCCCTACCAACAATATCCCAAGATGCTTTGAAGAAACATGCAGAATAACCGTCAGGACCTGGTGATTTATCATCACCCATGAAGAAAATGGCATCTTTTACTTCCTCATCAGTAACATCAACAATCATAGCATTAGCTTATTCTGGTGATAACCAATTAGAAAAGAGAGTAACAGTATTCAGATTAACGACAGGATCAGCTTGGCCAAGGAGCTGGTTGAAATGCACAATAAAAGCATGAGGGACACTATCACCATTCATCAACCTTCCATCCGAATCAGTAATCACATCTATTCGACTTCTAGCAACCCTACTTTTCACCGTATTATGGAAAAAAGCAGAGTTAGAGTCCCCAACCCATAACCATACTGGAAGGATACTTGTTCTATTAACCGTGATATTTGCTCAGCATTCTTCACAAATCAACATTTTCAAAAAAATTGTTTCAAGTTTAGAATTTAATCAGTTTTCTTTTAGTTGTAAAATTTTTCAATTTTTCAAAAACATCTTGTTCCATCTGCCGAGGTCTGAGCTTGGCACTCTTCACGAGTCTGAGTAAAATTTCTTCTAATTTTCTAAATCTTTCACAATGACTTCTAGAGAAGCTTTGGCTCTTGGTTCTGAAGGTAGACCTCCTATGTTGTTTAGAGGATCTTATCCTCAATGGAAGAAAAGATTTTTGAATTGGATTGATCGTCAAAAGAATGCAAAGAATATCAGAAAATATTACAAAGATGGTCCCGAAATTCCCAAAAATCCAATGAATGATGAACCTCTACCAGAAGAAAGCTGGAATACTGAACAGAAAAATCATGTGACGGATCAAATGTCCATTGCTTATCTTTATCAAGCTCTTCCAGATGATATATATTGCAATGTTGACTCATATGATACTGGAAAGGACATTTGGGATGAAGTGGAAGGCAAATGGAAGAATCTGATGTTTCAATCACCATAAGATTGTCAACTGTTTTGAACATGTATGAGACATTCAAATAATAGAAAGGAGAACCTCTCAATGAAGTCTATATCAAATTCTGCAACATCATCAATGAGTTGAGAAAGAATGATGTCAAAAGAACCAACATGGAATTGAACATCAAATTCATCAAAAATCTTGAGGCACATTTCATAGGTTATTCAAGAGAATCGATTGCATATCGTGTGTACAATCGTAGAACAAAGAAGATAGTTCAGAGTATGATTGTTCGATTTGATGAACTCTCTGGGATGGTTCTTGAACAAAACAGTTCAAGACCCGAACTTCAATGTCCACAAGCTTCCGCCTCAAAACCTGCTTCAATGTCTCTGGATATTCTGTTTGAAGAAATCTACCATGATCATTCCAACGTATCTGATCCTCGACAAGCTTCCAGTTCCCATACCACTACTTCTGAACAATTTGGTCTAACTGAGTCTTCACCATCACAATCATCAGATGTATACTCTTCATCATCATCTGATTCTCCTCCACCTTCCGATAATTCTACTTTGCCAAGTTCGACACCCCACATCACTCAAGTAACAAATCCCAACACTCATCCTGAAGCTTATGAAACTAATGACTTTGTTGAGCCAATTGCTACTTCATTTTAACAACTAACTGAGCAACAGACTCCTAGTTTTATTGACTCTGAAGAACCAAGTACTCCACTAGATCCACTTCCTCACACCACAAGTTTGACCCCCCACATCACTCAAGTAACAAATCCCAGCACTCATCCTGAAGCTTATGAAACTGATGACTTTGTTGAGCCAATTGCTACTTCATTGGAACAACTGACTGAGCAACATACTCCTGGTTTTATTGACTCTGAAGAACCAAGTACTCCACTAGATCCACTTTCTCACACCACTAAATGGACTAGAGCTCATCCCATTTCTCAGATAATTGGGAATCCAACCTCTGGCATCCAGACAAGATCAGCTTCCGCTAATGAATGTCTGTTTGTGAATTTTCTAAGTATGGTTGAACCAAAAACAGTGACTGAAGCTCTTGGTAGTCCTGATTGGGTGAAAGCAATGCAGGAAGAACTCAATCAGTTTGACAGACTTGAAATGTGGAAATTGGTTCCGAATCCATACAAGAATAAAGAACCTATTAAAACCAAGTGGATTTTCAAGAATAAGAAGGATGAAAATGGAATTGTTGTGAGAAACAAAGCACGTTTGGTTGCTAAGGCACCTGTTGCAAGATTATACACAACAGGTTATGAT
This sequence comes from Erigeron canadensis, assembly GCF_010389155.1. NCBI lineage: Eukaryota > Viridiplantae > Streptophyta > Magnoliopsida > Asterales > Asteraceae > Erigeron > Erigeron canadensis. The sequence continues at coordinate 17,847,256 of NC_057765.1, forward strand.
GGCATAGATCATGATGAGACGTTTGCACCTGTTGCACGAATTGAAGCTATACGGATGTTTCATGCTTATGCTGCCTACAAGAACTTTACTGTATACCAGATGGATGTCAAAACAGCATTTTTGAACGGAGTTCTCAAAGCAGAAGTCTATGTTGATCAACCAAAAGGCTTTGTAAATTCTAAACATCTGGACTATGTCTACAGGTTAGATAAGGCTTTGTATGGTTTGAAACAAGCTCCTAGTGCCTGGTATGACACTCTCACTGCTTTTCTTTTGAAATCTGGGTTTCACAAAGGTTCGATTGGCACTACTTTGTTCATAAAAAGACAAGGTAGTGACATTATTTTAATCCAGATTTATGTAGATAACATAATTTTTGGGTCAACTAACCCTAAATACTGCAGGAATTTTTTTGCTTTGATGATTAGCAAGTTTGAAATGAGTATGATGGGTGAATTAAACTTTTTCCTTGGTCTTCAAGTTAAACAGTTGTCAAATGGTACATTTATTTGTCAAAATAAATATATTCTTGACATGTTGAAAAAGTTTGATATGTTAAATTGTTAATCAATTGGCACACCCATGGAAACTCGAACAAAGATTCATGCTGATTTAAATGGGAAACCTTTTGATCAAAAGCAATATCGAAGTATGATAGGGTCGCTCATGTATTTGACTGCTAGTTGCCCGGATATTATGTTTTCTACATGTATGTGTGCAAGGTATCAGGCCAATCCCAAAGAAAGTCATTTTTAGGCCATCAAGCAGATTTTCCGTTACCTTAAAGGCACAGTAAACCTTGGTCTGTGGTATCCAAAGGATACCGGGTTTCAGTTAGTTGCATATTCAGATGCTGACCATGCAGGTTGTAAGTTGGATAGAAAGAGTACTTCAGGAAGTGTACAGTTTTTATAGGATAGGTTGGTAAGTTGGTCTTCAAAGAAGCAGAATTGTGTATCAACATCTACTGCAGAAGTTGAATATGTTGCTGCAGCTAGTTGTTGTTCACAAGTTCTTTGGATGAAGACTCAATTGACTGATTATGGATTTCAGTTTGAAAGAATCCCTATCTACTGTGACTCAAAGAGTGCTATTGCAATATCCTGCAATTCGGTTCAGCATACAAAGACAAAGCACATAGATGTTTGGTACCATTTTATTAAAGATCATATTGAGAAAGGTAACATCAAACTCTATTTTGTCCCCACTGACTACCGGCAGACCTTTTCACTAAACCACTGGATGAACAAAGGTTCAATTTTCTGAAAACCAAACTCGGAATGCTTGATTTACAAACTTAAATGCTTTCATGCCATGTATTCTATGTTTATTTTCTGTTTCAAACATTGATGTGTTTTACTTGTTATTACATGCAATGTTTGAGGGGGAGAAAAAGGGTAGAATGCATGATTTAAAGGGGAGTTTGTAAATTTCATTCAGTTTATGCTTATTTTGAGGGGGAGTGTGCAATTGCATGTAAATGTTTGCTTATTTTGCTTGATAGTTTAATTCTATTTGTTTTGTTTGTTTAAATGTTAGTTTGTGTGTTTGTTTAAAATTGAAAAACCAAATACGAAATTGGAAAATATAAAAAGTCAAAAAGATTTTAAGTTTCTGTTTTTTTTATGTTATTTTGTCATAATTTTTTTTAATTAGTATTTTGTTTAGCCTATTGTGTGTGAAAATTCCCAAAATATAGTGTTAGCCCAAATTGTTTAAGCCCAAAACATTTTTTAGCGCAAAATCAAGATGGATTCGGGTTGACACGTGGGTCAAACCGAGACCCGTGACCCAGATTTGAGAGTAAAAATGAAAAGTTAAGTGGGCGGGGCTCATTTATTATTTTTCAAATTCAAATCAAATTTTAGTTTGTTTTGTTTTCTCTCAAAAAACCGATCACATCATCCATTATTTCATCATTCTAGTTCATTTGTTGGGTTATAATCAAAGAGGGTTTGTGGAAATTATCATTTATGTGGTGTTTTTCATTTATTTCCATCGATTAGATCCTTGATTCAAATGTAAATCTCTCAAGTTTATTTTATACCAACTATTTGATGAAATGTCTAAGTGAACTGATCATGATCTGTATGCTAGCTGTGATGATTTGATTTGTGTTTCGATGGTTTTTGTTGCATGATTAGGGTATATATGTGATGTTTATTTGATTTACATGCTTTAATCTGCCTAATTGGATTTTCTGGGTTTGATAAATAAAGGGCTGGGTAATTTTCCAAGTGTTTGAAGATCTTGTTCTAAGTGTCGAGGTTTTTGCTCGACAAACAATACAAGTGTCCTTGTTAATCTTCAAATCTTCATAAGACTGGGCTTACTTGTTAATATCTCTCTTTTAATAAAGCATGCCGAGGTGTTTGCTTGGCAAACAATTGTTTTCACGAAACTCATTCAAGTGTTTTCAACTATATGTAGAGCTTTGAGCTCGGCATACTTCAGTTTTTCATGAAAATCATTGTTTTTGTTGAAATTTTTAGCTAAGTATTAATAGTTATTATTTGCAGAGCTATTTGCTCGACAAATAATACATTTTGGAGAAAAATTTTCATCTAAGGCATACTTTAACTATTTGTAGAGCTCTAAGCTCGGCAAATAGTACAAGTTGGTATGAATTTTTGTCTAAAGTTATCTTCAACTATTTGCAGAGTTCTGAGCTCGTCAAATAGCACAAGTTGATAATTTTTTTCTTCAAAAGACTTTCTTTATCTATTTGCAAAGCACTAAGCTTGACAAACCATACACTTTGATGAAAAATCATTTTCAAAAGCTTTCTTCAACCATTTACAGAGCAATGAGCTCGGTATTTAATACTTTTCATGAAAAAGTTTCGAAGTCATAATTTTCAATTTATACTATTTGCAGAGGTTTTTGCTCGGCAAATAGTTAAAGTTTCTCTAAATTGACTTAAAACTACTGTATCTTCCTTGAAATGATCCTTTATCAATTGGCAACTTTCTTGTTGTTCTAAGCAAAGGATTTTTCATAAACTAGAAAATGAAGTCTAATCAATTTGTTATATACGCCGAGGTTTTTGCTCGACATATAATAGACTTTATTTACATTCTCACTGGAATGCATTTCTTCTGTCTGCCAAGGTTTTTGCTCGGCAAATCATACAAGTTGCCCAAAATCTTTTCCAAAACCATTTTCCATACTTGTGATGTTACATGGCAGAATTGTTTTTGTTACTTATGCTATCACAGCTCGGCAAATACATAAACTTGTCAATCTTTCTTTCTTGTTTTAAATTTCATGTCTTTGTGAAGTTTATTATGTCTAAATAAATGTGAATGTGTTCTAATTGTGTGTCTATTTATAGTTTTCATAAGTATTAGGGTAAGAAGCAAGGTATCAAACGCCTTTGTGCACTACCTTTGTTGTCTTATCTTTGAATACTTATGTGATTCTATAAATTGTCGTGTTTTATATAAATAAATATATATTAGGGTGAGAAGCAAGGTATCGAACATCTTTGTGTACTACCTTTGTTGTTTCATTTTTACTATATGTACGAAACATTTTCTTTGTGAAAATAATGTGTCTAAGTTGTTCAAATGTGTTTATTTCTTTGTGTTGTGTTTAAAGTTTTTTTCTTTTGGTCAGTTTGTTTTTCTTTCAGATTATATAAAAATATAAAAAGATGGCGATGTTTGAAGAGGGTGCTTCAATGAAAATGCAAGCAAACCATGCACTCCAAATTCCTTTTACCTTTAAATTCCCAATTATCACCGAAATTCTAAATCATCATCCATTAAATGTTGTTCTCACAAATGGTGCTATAGTTCCAGAAAAGTATATCTTCGATTTATGGGAATCCATCGAATATATAAAAGCTGATAAGAGAAAGAAATCAGAAGACTACTTTCAGTACACTTTGGATTCCAAAGGAAAAACTTGTGTAAATTCAACTTGGAACAATTCAGATCTATCTTTGGATTCCCTGAACAGGAGGAATATGAAGAACTGCCATCTGTAGAAGATATGTTGGCTGCAGTTCAAGCCTTGGGTTATGAAGGAGAGTTGACATCTATGAGAGACTTTAAAAGGATGACTATGGCTTCTTTATGACACACAATGTATAATGTTCTGGGCACCTGCTTGATGCCTTCTCAGAAAGGAATATATGCTATGACAAAACATACCCTATCATTATATTATGCAGTCACTCACAATGTGGAGTGTGACTATGCAAAGATTGTCTAGGATAAAATGGTACAAGTAGTTAAAGCCAAAGATAAACAAGATAGAAAGTATATTCCATACATCCGATTCTTCACTCTGCTTATTGAAGATGTTCTTGATTCAACTGATGAGATCCCGAAACTTTGCAGATAGGTTCAAATGTGTCATTGCAATGTACAAGTCAAATATAAGAGGCACTGGTAGTGAAGTTGCAAAATCCTTTCCAATTCCACCATTTTTGTTGAATTTAGTACCGGCCAATAGTCCCCATCTTAGGACTTATAGAGAGTAGTTAGACACAGTTACGGGGTTTGAAAGCCGACAGACTCCTACCCAAACTGTGCATAGGTCGCCAAGTGAGGGTCCTAGGAGTACTAAAAGAAAAAGAGGGGTTAGTGGAGAGGGGACTATTGAGCCGAAAAGAAGGAAATCTAAAAGACTATCTTTTGAAGAAGAAAATGTTCTCGAATCAACAATATCATCTCCAACCACACCTATCATTCCATCTTCTCAATCTACACCACCCGCACAAAGTTTACAACAATCACCTTCCACACCACTTCCATCTGTTTCTCCTTCAGTTCAACCAACTCTTTCTCCACTGCGATCATCAACAATTCTTGCACCAACACCAATTGCTTGTGCTCCACCTAACATTTCAGGGAGACGCCTTAAAATGAGAGCAAGAAAAATGCAAACAATCAAAGCTACCATCTGGTTTGCTAACGGTGTCAAAGAAGAAGCATAAAAGGAAACATTTTTTTTGGGTAAAGGGTTACCCCGCTTAAACTTTTATACCAACAACAAGAACATTACATCTCAAGTAATGTAGCAGAATGCCACATTAGTTCCTTATACGATAAACCGTATAAGGTTAAACAAGCTAAACGATTAGCATACAATATTAGTTTAGAGATCCTATCGCAACAAAATAAAGACTTGATCTGCTATAAATCAAGACACCCCTACATATCCCCCATCTGCAACAAGAAGAGACGTAGGTAAATTCCAAACTTCAATCATGGACTTTGTCTTCACTGTTTCTTTGAATTTGACCGAGGTAAGACGCAATCTAACATTCTCCATGATAACTGCTTTGAGGGCCACTGGAGGTCGAGTATGACATCTAAGCATACGTGAGTTACGTTCTTGCCAAATATAATAAACCGTAGCTGCAAGAACAAGTCTCCCAATTATGCTTGTCGCCGAGTTGCCTTTCGCTTTTGGAATGAGAAATGCGGCTATGTCATCCAGTTGGTTTGAGATATGTGTCATTCCAGCCATGCTTTTGACCGCATTCCACACTTGAGTCGAATAGGAGCACTTAAAAAACAAGTGTTGATGTGAGTCCGGACCTGTATAACAAAGGGAACAACAAACATGATTAAGATTATAAGCACCGCCTACCTCCCATGGCTTCATCCGATCATGTGGCTTGAGCTTTTGTTTCATAACCAGCCATAACAAAAAGGCATGTCTTGGTATGCATTTCGAAAACCATACCAGTTTAACCCATGCAACCGCATCACCCCGTGTACGAATTGCGTCCCATACATTAGATGCTTTAAAATCCAGCTCTTTTCCTTCTTCATTACGCCATTGAATTATATCTTTTTTCCCCTCAGTAATGGTAGGAACACTTATGTTGATCAAGACCAGAAATAAGTCCCTCCACGCCGTTGGCCATATCCAAGAATCGCCATTAATAAGATCAGCCACCTTGTCGGAAGAAGCGAAACCCGCCCTCATGATGTCTCGCTGTGTAACATGGTCACGAATAGGGCAAACAACATCCCATTTATCGAACCATACAGACGTAGCTTTACCATCTCCAATTTTGGACCAAAGAAACGGCCTGATTAATTGTCTTAGCTGCAAGATTTTTCGCCATCCCCAACTAATATCAGGTTTAAGCGGTACATCCCAAAAATTTCTTCCTTTCAATTTATAAGCATGTATCCACTCCACCCATAATGACTTGCGGTAAGTAACAATGCTCCATATATGGCTAGTCATGAGTGCTTTGTTCATATCGGTGATTCGCCGAATACCTAGGCCACCCTCAAACTTAGGGGTACATACCGATTTCCATGCAACTTTAGATTTCCCCTTTGCATAAGGGCCTTGATTCCATAAAAAGTTCCTCATCCGTTGCTCCAGACCATGAATAATACGGGATGGTAAGATAAAAACAGTAGCCCAATAGATATGCATTGCTGAAAGGACCGAATGGATTAATTGTAACCGACCAGCAAACGAGAGAGTTTTATTTCTCCAGTTATTAATTCGATTATCCATTCTTTCCACTAGAATCGCACAATCCTTTTAAACTAACCTGGTGGAGATAAGAGGGATGCCAAGGTAACGAACAGGTAGTTGACCTTCCTCAAACGGCATCATTTCCAAAATAGTGTTCTTCACCTGCGAAGGGACATTACAAAAGAAAGCCGTGCTCTTAGGTATACTAGGGACCAGTCCAGACATTTCTTTGAAAGTATTCAACGAATTCATAATAGTGGAGGCTGAAATCAGATCTCCATGCGCAAACAAAAACAAATCGTCAGCGAAGCAAACATTGATGATCTTTTGTTTCTCACATTGCTTATGGAATTTGAAGTTCTGATTTTGTGAAGCAACTTGCTGAAGTAACAAAGACAGTATTTCCATGACAAGTGTGAACAAATAAGGTGACATGGGGTCCCCTTGTCTAAGACCTCTCTTTCCCATGAAAAACCCGTGTAAGTTTCCATTGACCGCAATTGAGAATGAAGGAGTTGTTACACATGCCATAACCCACGCAACCATCTTTGGTTGAAAACCAAACCCGAGTAAAATCTTCCTCAAAAAATGCCAATCCACCGTATCATAAGCTTTCTGGATATCCACTTTGAATGCACATCTAGCAGGTCCACGGTTTAAATGGTATCCGTGCATAAATTCTTGAGTGATAAGAATATTATCCGAAATGCACCTACCCGGTATAAAAGCTGATTGGTTTATGCTAACTACATCATCCAGACCCTCTTTTAACCTGTTTGTAAGAATCTTGCTAATGCATTTATAAATTACATTAAAACAAGATATGGGTCTATAATCATTAATATAAGAGGGGGTAGATACCTTAGGCACCAATGCAATGATAGTATGGTTGATTCCTTTCAATAAGTTGCCATTACGGAAGAAATCTTTCACCTCACAACATATATCAACACCTACAATGTCCCACGAATTTTTAAAAAAGACAGAAGTATATCCATCAGGTCCCGGCGCCTTATTATCCCCAATAGAGAACATAGCACTTTTAATTTCCTCATCCGTTACATGTCTGATCATGTGAGCTGCCTTATGGACATTGACCTTCTTTGTGAACAAATCATTTGGTGGATATTGGCTAGTACAGCCTTCCTCCCCCAAGAACTTTTCATAATGATTGACAAAAGCAGTAGCCACATCTCCCCCTTCAAAAACCGTTCCATATGTATCTTTTATTAACTCTATCCGTCCCCTATGGTTTTTGCATTTGACAGTATGATGGAAAAAAGATGTGTTCGAATCACCCACTTGAAGCCAATTTATCTTTGCCTTTTGCTTGAGAAATTTTTCCTCATCAAGAGATGCCTCCTTGAATTTATTCAGGATATTTATCTCTTCCTCTCGTAAAGCAACATTTGAAGGATCCTTATCAATTTCAGCCTGGACTTTATCAACTTCTAATCGTAGTTGGTTAACACGTTTGTGAAGGTTCCTTTGCTGAAATAATAAGCTACGCATGGGGCCTTTTAGTGACCTTAACTTGGTAACTATTCTATACATATTGTGGCCCTTTACCTCCATTTGCCATTGCTTTCCCACAAGTTCCCGAAACTCTTTTTTCTCGACTAGAAAATTCGCAAACTTGAAAGGCTTGGGAAGCGATCTTGAAATCACAGGAATTTTGAGCACACATGGCGCATGATCAGACACCCGATATGGTTGAAATATAGCAACAGAACCCGGGAATTTCACCATAAAATGAACGTTACCCATTACTCGATCAATCTTCTTCAGTATACCTGTCCCCTTTTTTGGTTTTTGATTCCATGTATAATGGAGACCGGTACTCTTTATGTCGAGAACTTCAATATAATCAACAAACACCTTAAATTCTTTCATTTCGATATTTATGGTAGAAGTACCAGAAAATTTATCCCCAAGGAAAAGTGAAGAATTAAAGTCACCTAAGAGGCACCAAGGTCTATTACCAACAAAAGAGCTATGAAGGCATAAACTATTCCACAACAGAACATAGCCTTCTTCTCAATTTTAAAGATTACCTGAACATGAATAACTTGGTTAGTTTGTGAAAGTACCATAACATCTACTAGATCAGCATTCCACCCGAGGATGATACGCATGCCTTTACTACACAAATTGCCATTCGATGTCCAATCCCATGTCCTACATATCTTTTTCCAAACGTCAAAAAGGTTAGAAACCTCCATATGTGACTCCATTATGGCACATACTTGGATATGATTTTCTTTAACAACCTGTCGAACCTCCTTTTGTTCAAGGGGGCGGTTCAAACCCCTTATATTCCAAGCAGCTATACTACCCATTAAAACCGTTGGATCCGGGAGTGCTTGCCCCCTCAGAATTGGTAGGTTGTTCCGTATTTGCATTCATAAACTCTGTTGTTTCATTCGGAGTTTCTATTACCTCATCAACCTCTGAATCCGAGTCTACCTTATTAAAATTCCTTCTCTTAGGCTGTTCGTCGATTTGTCCAGTTGTTTCCTCCAGAATATCTCCAGCACCCACACCATAATCGTTTAAATATTCATAGCGGTTGCTTGTTGGGACTTTTGATGAACTTGCCTTTGAGTGTTCATTATTAGTATCGTTATTTGGTTTAGAAATAGGCCGGTAAACAACTTGCCTTTGAGTGTTCATTATCAGTCGTGGCCTTAGTTTTCTGTTCTTTGACATTTTTCGGGCATTGGGCATTATTGTGACAAAAAATGCAACAGTTTGAACATCGTGGTGGCTTCCATTCATACTCAACCTTTATTTTCTCTTTTATGTAGCCATCTCCCTCTATATCTGGTATTGCAATAACTAATTCCTCCTTGAAATCATTTTCAGCAGATATTTCAATTAGGGCTCTCGCAAAATCACTTCTCCCCCAGGATTCCAGACACCTAGTTGTTGTGAACGAATCTAGCATCTTAGGGCAGCCAAGTTTAGATGCTAGAAGGCTGAGTCCATCTTCCGTATAAGTCGCCATAGGAACTTCATGCAGTTTGATCCACACAACAATCTTTTTTATTTCATCTTTCTTTAGCATCATAGTTGGCGACCAAACATTCAAGAGTAATGGGACACTTCGTATCATCCATGGTCCCTCTTCTAGGACTTTATTCAAACCATCCTTAGTATTGAATTTAAAGAAAAAGAAACCATTTCCATTCATCATCAGCTTAACAAACCCATGTTTCATCCAATTATTTTTCGCAAAATTTTCTACAACCGGGAATGCCAATCGTTTACCCAAGAAATAACCAACTAGAGTATTTTGGAATCTGCCATTTACCTCATGAACAGAGTCCTTTGGTAGTACAATATCGACATCAGGTTGCATCTCTTGAGCTTCCAATTTCCTAAAGTTACTGTCTTCTTTTCTGTTGTTTCTTTCAGTTTCTCTGCATATGACACTTTAGGTGCATCTTTCTTTCCATTTTGATCCATATCGGGAGTGGAATCTGATACATTAACATATGTTTCCTTCTCCTGAGATTCTGGAGTCTCACCCTGCATATCCCTTCCTGTACCAAATTTATTTTGTGCATTTAAAGGGCTCTCACGTGTTGAGTTTGATGGTGGAGAGTCCTTTTTATTGCCACTATCCTTATTCTGAGGAGGCTGCCCACCCATAGGAAGTGTTGAAGCATCGTCCCCTGAAGTTTCAGCCCTTTTCTTATCATCACGAGTTGAGTCATTGCTAGATCCTTTAGAACCTAGTTTTCTTAAGATGCTACAGATAGGAACACGACCATCCACGTTCTTTATTTTGCTGGCAATGCCAGAAGTAGGGATCTTCGAAGAATTCATACTCTCCATAATCCAGTAACCATGCGAAAAAACACAGAAGATACGTAAAAAAACTATATGAGGAGCGAACAGAAAAACCCTAGACTAGACAAGCCCTAATAATCAGCAAACCCGATGAATGAATAGATAGCTAGGTAACAGTCAAGGATCCTATCTAGTAGTAATCCAACGGAACCCAACACGCTATCCAAACAAGGAACATAACTGAAAATCAAAGCCGGTGAAATAAAAGGAAAAAATAACCCTAAAAACCCTATTCGACCAACAAACAACTAATTAACCAAGCTCGTAATCATATTCAGTCACCATGATGATTGAAAAGACCATAAACGAAAGATAATTAGAGATGAAAGGTCAATTTCAGGTTAGGGAGAAGAGAAAGCAGATCGCCATCTGGTCGACAACCGATATCATTCTACTTCTTCTTCTAGATCTTAGCGAGTTGAGCCGGGTACCACTGAATTTGATGACGTTTTTGGTACCTCTGCAGAATTTGAAGATGCCAACATCACACAGACCATTGAAAGTGTGATTTCTGATATAAATGTTGAGAATCAGGGCACTGGAGATGATGATGTGCTGGAGGAACAAGGCAGGAATGAGGGAGGAGTTGAAAATAACAGAGAGGTTGAGAGGTCCGGGCTAGGACAAGGGCAAAAGGAAAATGTTAGCCCTCCGATAGATCAAACCAATGAGTCTAGCCGGGATGACAACCCTAGGATAGAAGTCAAGAACTCCCCACTCTCGTAAGCACATAACTCTTCTAGCCATTCTAACTCCTCAGAACAGGAGTTAGTCTCAGAAATGCACGGGGAACAGCCACACTCACCACACTCTCCTCATTTGGAGGATGAGAGTGTTGAAACAAGAGAGGACCAGTCCCGCCTCTCGTCTTCATTTTGTGCACTTGAGTCTAAATCTCCTAGGGACATGAACCTGCAAGCTCAGTTGAGTACTGATGCCGGAACAAGCGGAGGGGGACCCACTTTGTGTGACCCTCAAGGACAGCTTGGAAGTCCTGCCTTAGCTAACATTATGCCAGCTTTAGCCGCATGCAACAGTTCTCAAACCGAGACTAAGAGACAGTATGAACGCCAAGGTGACACTGCTGTTTCTCAGGATCAACCTAAGACTCTATTAACGGGCATTCTCTATGACACCGCTGTTATTAGTGGTGTTACCCAACTCGATTCTGGTTGCAAAGCGATTGAATGCTAACCCGAGAACTGCAGGAAATCCTGAATTTGCTTCGGTTGATTTAGGTCTCACTACAAGTGTGCCAACAAACTCCGGTTGGTTTCAACATCTCTTCAAACACCAACACCAACCCAAACAACACAAACACCCCAACAAATTTCATCAACTTCAAACCAACAAGAAAAAGATAAAGCATGTAACCATTTATTACAAATCTTGTGTTCTGAGGGAGATATGATTAACATGATTGACAGGGGAGTGTTGAATGCTTTGGAATTGAGGGATAGAGAACTTGAGCATGAGCGTCAAGTTAAAGCTTTAAAAGAGCAAGTGCAAAGTTAGAAGAATGAATATGATGCTAAACTTGCTGCTTTTGAGCTAAGATTACTTGCTCTGGAGACTTGCCGACCGGCCTCGGTTTCTACAAGACAGGATGATCCTGATTCTGATGATCACCCCGAGGGGGAGAACCAAGGAGAGGGTCAAACTAATGAAAACATTTCGGCAAGAGTTAAAGGAAATGTGACTAGTGATGATGTAGAGATGAAAGAAAGGAATGAGGGTGGAAATCAAGATGTTATTGAAGATCAAGCTGAAATTGACAGATTAGCTGAGTGTAGGGCTAAGTCTGATAAAATGTGAAAAAAGCTTGGTCTAAATATTAATGACGGTGAAAATGAGGAAGAAGATGTACATAATTAAGAAGAAGAAGAAGATGTAATTGATGAGGATGTTGTGGATGAGGCGATTATTGAGTTTGCTGAAGGAGAGTCTGATGCAGAGGCTGTCAAAGACAATGTTGTTTTAAATGTGACTGAATTTATTAAGACTTAAGAACAAGTAAATGTTGAAACTACCGATGAACCAGTGTTTGAAGAATTTGCAGATCTTCATTACTTTGAAACTGGTCCATCCAGTAGAAGTGAAGATGGAGAGTCTTTAAATCCTTCTGTGACAACCCCAAAGCACTATACTTTTAATGATTTTGATGGATTCAATGTACTGAGAAAAACTCCTGAAGCTGTTGCTCAAGATTTTAAGAAGTCCACATTCAAGAAAGTTTTAAGAGAAGCAATCATATCTGAAGAAGAACCACTTCCTGATTATTTCCCTACTGAGTTAACTGAAGAACAGTGGAACTTTGTGAATCAAGGATACTTCCTAAGGGTCCAAGAAAGAATGGTTGCACTTGGTATAAAGCCAAAGCAAGCTGCAATCAAATCAAGATTTTTTGAGGAAAGAGTATTTCTTATCTTCTACGGAGCTACTAAAGTTGCAAAAGTAGAAAGACCAAAATTTGCTGCTATGTATAAGTTTAAGTGTTCATTTATGTTACTTCTTAGTCTAAGTGTAGAGATAGTGTAGACGAAGACTAAGTAGAGTTCTATTCGCCGATAGGAGGGACTTACTTAAGTGATCATGTGTGGGTTGCTCGGAGAAGAGTGCAAATGAGAGATAGGAATCTAAATGTATTATGACAAAAGAAAAGTATTCTGATGGGAGATAGTTGTTTACTTGTATAATAATTCTGAGGACAGAATCCTTTTAAGGAGAATAGATGATGCGGTAACATTTAGACTCGGACTCCATCGGACCCGATACCCAAATGGAATAACCTAGAAGCATGAGGAAGCATCTAAAGTTACAATCTTTAGTTCTAACTCTTCGGATTCCTAATGTATTTAATTTAGTTTTAAACTTTATGATTCTTCTCATAAATTCCCTATATAAATGGGATGTAAGTTTGGTTAAAAAAATCAGTTTATTATGATATGAAAAAAGTCTTTTTCTTCTCCTATCCACAAGTGTTTGTGTGTTAGTGTGAAATTCCTAATTTTCGGTATTCTCTTTTGAATCAACGAATTTTAGAAGGATTGTTTCTGGGTATTCTTAGAATCAACAGAATCAATTATTTATCCAAATCTCTCGCTGCGTCAGTTGGTATCAGAGCCAAAAATCCTGATCAAAATGTCTCCTTGTGACGATTTTATCTATGATTCACAACCCATGAATGATGTATACGGTGAGGAAGAATGGTATTTTTGGTTTGGATTTGATCGGTGTGTTTATGAAGAAACCACCATAGGTTCTGGAAATGTTGCTCTTCTCTGTTTTCAACAATTGATTTGTACGGAAAACAAAGAAGCTTTTGTGTCTTTTACGTCGTCTCTGTCCTCTTCTCAAGTGGTGTGGAAAGAATATCAAAAGAAGTCGGTTCAAGTAAGCCCATTTATTTCATCCCTAGTTGTTGATGTTCCGAGTAAGAAAAATTTAGATGAGATATGATCAAAGTGAATGCAAAAGAGACATATAATTTGTTTCTTCATGGTATTCTAAATAATCTTTGTTTTGATAATTATGGAAACAAAAAGGTGAGTAAGGAAGATCTTTTGTGGGTTACGCAAGCCTTGACGAATGTGGTTGTCACTCAACAGGTGAGCACCATTCAAAATGCAAATCCAGAATACTATATTGCCAAAGATTCAATTATTTTTCCAAATCTCTCACTGCGTCAATAAAATTGTAACATCCTAAATTTTCTAGTCTTTATTTCACTAGAATATAGTGAATTTAAGTGGTTACAGATCAAAACTATAGGCTAGAATCAGTAAGCATTATTAGATGTGTACATTTATTTATTTTGAGTCTTTAATAAAATAGGGATATTTAACAAGACTAGAAAGAGGAGGGGGTAAACCGTAGCAAAAAGATACATAGGGTAAATTTATAAGAAAAAGCCATACTGGTGTGAAGCAAATAACCGACTAAACTCTTTAGACTTCGTTATTTAGCTCTTTTAATATAAATATAACTTATAGGGATATAGATTTCCGATAGTAATTAGTCGACGGCGATATCATAATTCACGAAAAAAAAAAGAAAATAAGGAAAAAACCCTACGGCAGCCACAGGAGAGAAACCAAGCAAGGACCAGATCATTCGAAGTTAAGAATCGGTCCAATTGTAGTTATCGCGTTTGGATTTCGGTTACATCATAAGGTATATATAAGAATCAACATGTTTCTCATTATAATGTTATTTATCAGTTTCATATGATTTCATGTTAGTTTGTTCGTTGAGTTGTCTAGGAAGCTTAACGAGTTGTTGACTGAATTCGTGTCATTAAATTATCGAGTGGAGTCCTGCTTCATTCCATGTCGAGTTCATGGATATTAGTTTAAAGGGAAATTTGTGTTGGGTTTGATAATTTACATTTGGCTAACTACATTACCCATAATTTGACGCATCGAAAAAAACATAAATATTAATCATATATGAATTACCTAATCAAGAAATTATAGTCTTATTAATGGAGGTCAAGGGTGTGACGAAGAAGAAGGTGCATGTTTGTAATCTGTTTACTGTATTATAGTTCAGGTACAAATACAATATATACTTATTATTCAAGTCGTAAAACTTTAAGCAAAATAGCATTATGTCGTTAATTGTCAAGGTTTCCTATATGTTTAGCTGAGCCAATCTCCTTGATAGATAGAATACGTAATGGCTTCAAAGAAGTTAATTACTATAGATACTATAAGGCTGACCATGGCTTCCATGTATAGCAGTATAGTAGTAGTAGTAAAAGAGATGGTAACTTACAGCTTATATGTTTTATTCATAAAGGAGTAATATTCTTTTTACAAAGAGCATGAGTTAAAAATGTAACACCCAACATTTAAAAATATGGATATCCAAAAAATTTTGCCTAGCGGCGTTAAAGAAAGCGGAAAAACGTTTAAAAGTCCAAACCCGAAAATTCAGTTTGGTTTATTTTTTCAAAAGGTGTTACTCATCACATCATTGAATAAGTCTAATGGAAACCCATTGATTGCCCAACATAAAGCAACCAATCATCAAACATTCCAAATCTGAAAATTTCAAAAACATAAATCAAAGTCTAGATGGAGTAGCAACTATGGGTAAACTAATGTCATCATCACTTGCTATCTACCCATGCCTCTCTTTATTTCATCAACGACCTTTAGCTTGCTAAATGTGAGGGGACAACACATTTCAAGAAACAAGTGTTAGCTAACGAATTAGCTAAGTAAGAATACACAAGGTTTAGAAAGCATTTGTCCAATTAAAACGTTATAAAGATTGTTTTGCAACATTAGAATACATATCATTACATATCATCACATATCATCGCATTCATCATCTTTCACACAAAATAGGTCACCCTAATTGTGCCTAAACATCTTTAACATCATCACATAACACATCATAACATCATTTAAGTTTAACTGAAGTCACACCCGACTAGATGAACACACCTTACGACTGTCCATCAATGTCGTTAAGGAATGGCAAGCCAATTCCAGGAGTAATCCGTATGTTCAATGACAATGGGGCTGGTAAGACCTCCCGTATTACTCTTCACGTTATACCTCGTTGCAAGGAGCCACCCGAGCAACCACATCAACGCACTTAACCGGGCTAGGGCAAGTACGGGTTAAGCTTAACACTTTCACATCAAATTTACGAGCTCGATTTCACATCACATATAGTTTAGGTGTTTACACAACCTAAACAATCATCACATATACATCTTTTACGTTTGGGCCCTTAAACGTGCACGTGTCATGGCAACTTAATAAGTCTAGTGAACTAGATGAACAAGCCATGTAATCATGCACATTTCACATATCATCATCATACATCACATTTCATAGCATTTCATAACGTCACATATCTTTGGGGTAGCATTTCAGGCTCCAATATGCATATACATAGCCCATATCACCTCCCGTATAATCCCAAATACCCATAAGCAACCAAGATATCATTAAGAAGTTATTATATGAAAACTATGTTTTTGTTGAACCCTCAGCGTGTCAAAGTAGTGTATCTTACCTGATGACGAGCACAACGATCAATAAGCAACTTTAAAGTGTCTTGTATGTGTTCCTGACTACCTATAATCATTAAATGATTATTAACAATCTAATCACCTTCTTACTTATGATCATAACCAAGCTTTAAATACTTGACCCATGTCAATGCTTGATTCAACAAAGATCCGACCATTAGATTAGAGTTCACTAAACTCGACAAAACTTGACCTTCGCTCACTATATTAACCATCTGAGCACTTTTAGGTTTCATTCATCTTTAAGTGATATTACCATTGGAAAATAGACTCTCCCACGATTTCGTGGATAGCTTATTCGTCAAAAATGGAGTTACGGTTCAAAAGTTATGGTCGTTTAAGAATGTTAACAAAAATCAGTCCCTAACGGGAGTTACGAATATTTGTAACGGGAGTTACGCACCTAACGGGAGTTATGAAAATTTGTAACGGGAGTTACAGTGGAGGTGTTATCGCAATTACCCAGCTAACGGGAGTTACGACGACCAGTCGTGAAAAACAACCCCAAAACCTAACCAAACACATTCCAAACGACTTTAACACATCTCCAGGTCTTATGAACATCAAATACACTTAAAATAAGACCAAAATCACTCATTGAAAATACCAATTAATCCTTGAATCATTCACCACATAAATCAATCATTGAATCACCCGAATAACATGAAATCGGTAACCGTTTAATAAATTAACCCAACCCAAACCCCATGGCCTGGATTGAATACTCATCTATGAATCATAAGATCAGATTTCAAGGAGAATATTACCTATATTACCTGTAGAAGACTTAGGGGATTCAAGATCTTAACAAAACTTGATTGAAACGGCACGAAACAATGAGATCTTGAAAGAAACTTGCAAGGAGAGGGAGGGAGGATCAGCTGGGGTATTTCTCACGTATGTCCTGAAGTTGTGACAATTAGGGATACCTAATTGCACCTTAACCCCTGGCCATCAACTCCTAATCTTACACTTAGGGCCCCTTAACTTCTAAACTTGACTTTCTTAGCTTAATTCACCTTCCAGAAGACTTAACAATCTAACAAGCACTTAACTTTCATAACGTTGCTTTAATTACTTTCATTATACATCATATTAATCATATCACATTTAGCATATAACATCAAATCACATTATCACATATAAGGCACATAAACTTAACGACCTAACGTTAACTAACGGAAAATCAATTAGTCAAATACGAAAAGTTTGAGATGTTACAATTACCTCCCCCTTAAGAGGATTCCGTCCTCGGAATCACTTCAGAAATGAACAACTCCGGATACTTCTCCTTTATCACAGATTCGGTTTCCCAAGTCATGCTTTCACCGTGAGTGTGCCTCCATTTGATCAACACAAGATCAATCAATTTCCGGCGTAGCTAATTTTGCTTTCTTCTAAGTATTGCTACCGGTTCCTCAATCATTCTTTTACTCGGATCAATGCTTACATCTTCAATGGGAATAACACTAGATTCATCCGCCAAACACTTCCTCAGAGAGGATACATGAAATGTACTATGAATTCCATCTAATTCAGGAGGTAATTCCAATCGATAAGCTACATCCTTGATGCGTTGAAGTACCTTAAATGGTCCAATGAATCGTGGACTTAGCTTTCCTTTCTTATCGAAACGAATAACTCCTTTCGAAGGGGAGACTTTCAGCATCACCAAATCACCGACTTTGAACTCAATTGGCCTTCTTTTCTTATCGGCATACGTTTTTTGTCGTTCTCTAGCCACATGAAGTGCTTCCTTCGCAACATTAACTTTTTCAGCTGTGATCTCTACAATTTCAGGACCCGTAATTTGCTTTTCACCGGGCTCCATCCAACAACATGGAGTCCTACACCTTCTACCATAAAGCATTTCAAATGGTGGCATTCCAATACTTGCATGATAGCTATTATTATAAGAAAACTGAATCAGTTTCAAATGATCATCCCATGCTCCATCATACTCCAGTACACAAGCTCTCAACATATCCTCCAACGTTTGGATTGTTCTTTCGCTTTGCCCATCAGATTGAGGATGATAGGCGGTACTCAAGTTTACTCTAGTACCTTATTCTCGCTGAAGACTTTTCCAAAAACTAGATACATACCTCGAGTCTCGATCTGAAATAATAGATTGTGGTACACCATGTTTGGACACAATTTCATCTATGTACATCTTTGCCATCTTGGCTAAGGGTACATCTTGACGTGTTGCTAGGAAATGAGCACTCTTCGTCAATCTATCCACAATAATAGATTTTGCGTGTTTTACTATGGGTTGATTGGTGTGTTTGTGCCAAATGGGCTTACATTTGCGCGTTTCATTCTCTTGGGCCTCATATGCGTGTTTTGCCAATTGGGCCACATATGCGTGTTTCCATGTCAGTTTAGGGTTTTGCGCGTTTGTAAGAAGAATATACGCATTTATTGGAATAATTTTAAATCATTTTGCGTGTTCCTTCGAAAAACTCTCAAACGTTTGCGTGTTCCCTGTCTGCACATTATTCACTCCATTTTCGATTCACAAGATTTGTTCTTTCGTGTTTCAAGACACCAAAAACTCATAAATTAACACTTTTTGAATAAAGGTATATGATTAACAAGATTTCTAAGTCCACTTTTCATGGATTATGGTCAAGATTTAGAGTTTTTTATTTTCGGTTATAAATTCACTAAATGGGACTCGATTAATGAAATGGATAAGAAAATGGAATCTAAAAACTTATAAATCGGACAAATAGGACACTATTCGTACCTAGTTTATGAGTTTTGGGATTCAAAATCAACTGGTTAAATTTCGAAGGTGTCTTTTTGCATTTGTGTCTTCTTGAGGAATATGCTTGTTCTTCGAACCCAGATGCTCATCTTCAAGATTTCCAGTTTTTGCGTGTTCATGATGACATCATCATGAAGAACTCGCATTTGACTACTTTGTGTGTTTATGTGTCAGAACACACCATTTTGCATGTTTGTCACCATTTGCATGTTTTAGGACCATATGCGTGTTTCATGACTTATAAAATTTTTAAATTGAAAAATTTTAGATAAGTAAAATATGAAACATAAACATACATTGACTAGTCAAAACCCGACACCATATGTGTGTAATGTCACCGTGTGTGTGTATAAGGAAATTGTCGATTCTAGGACTTATAAAATTTTCAAAACGGAAAATATTTTAATTGGTCAAATTAGAAGGGACATTTGCCTTATATTATCGATTATTAAAACTTAAACATGTTTTTAAAGATTCTGAGACAAATGGTCTCGTTTCTTGGAAAAACAAGAAAACTTTTAATATCGATGTGTTATTCGATGAAATTGATAACATTTTGGAAGAATGTCAGACAAATGGTCTCTATATCCTGGAGAATATTCACAATTTTATATTTCAACGTTATTGTCTATGATTAAAGTTGATAACTAATTTAGAGCCGATGAAACTAAGAGTTTTAAGGGCTTAAAGAATGATTAAGAACTTTAAGATTTGACATTGCTTGTTGATGGTTAAAGTTGATAACATGTCCGGAGCCAATGAAACAAGATGTTTCAAGGGCTTAGGAAATGATTAAGAACTTTAAAGTTCGACTTTATTTGTTGTTGCTAACTGTTTGTTTGGTTGTTGATTGTATCTTTTTGCAGATGGCTAACAGACACTTTCACAGAAATCATAACTACTTGATTGATTTGGATATGAACCAGGCTAATGCAGAGAGATTTGTCGGGATTTTGAATTTTCTGCAACAATCAAGAGTCAGACATGTTCTCACCGTTGACCCAGTTATCTATCTGACTTTCTTAAGTCAATTCTAGGAATCTGCAAGATTGTTACCCGGTGTTGTCCCAAGCATTAAAGCAAGGGTGAACAATCAGACCTTCCACTTCACTGCCTCTGACTTGATTGGTATTCTTGACTTGGGAACTGAAGACCAGGAGGGAGGACTAAATGGTCCAACCACATATCCCCAAGCACTTAGATTGGGAGCACTCAGAAGGATGGGATATGTTGGTCCTGCTAATCAAAACACATTCAAGAAAAATTGTTTGATGGGTAGATGGAAATTCTTCTCACATGTGATTCTTGTTTCTTTGAGCAATAAGAAGTCAGGTTATGACTCCTTGAATTTCGAAACCCAGTCACAAGTGATATCCTTGGTGCTGAACAAGCCTTATAGCTTTTCTCGTTATATCTTTAATGAGATGTGCAGACAAATAAGGGCAAGGGGTGATGAGAGATTTTTGATATATCCAAGGTTTGTGATGCTGATCATTAATGCTCGACCACCCAACCTTGTTCCGAAGGGTCCTACTGATTCGGTGACAACGATGCCTAATCGTATCTTTAGCGATAACTATAGACATCGTGGAAACTTGGCTCCACAAGTTCAACTGAGGGACAGAAACCTCTTTGGAGCGCTTGTTAATCCCGCTTATGTTGCTCCAGAACATAATGGATTTGCGCATGAGGGTTCTGATGTTGAAGGTGATTTTGTTGTTGCTCCGCAGCCGATCCCTCAACAACCTCCTATTGCACCAGTGATACAACAACAACAACAACAACAACAACCAGAACAACCACCTCCAACTGCAACAGAGGCTCCTCAAGAGTAGTTGATCCAGGAAGAGGCTGCTCAAGCAGATCCTGTGATCGTTGCTGAACAATTTCTTGCACAAAACCAAGAAATCAACATGGATGCTGATGTTCAGGGTTTAGGTGCAGAGCACGTCGAAGATATAGTTATAGACAACCAAGACGACGTTGCTGATGACATTGGAGGAGATGTCAACCAAGGAGGAGGAAACGGGGATGAAAATGAAGATGATGATGGGGATTATGGTCAAGATAATGCTGGTGACAGAGTACCCATAGGTCAAGGTGTTGGTAGTACTTCTGTAACAGTAGATCTCCCCAAGGCCGAAGCTGATTCCCGGCCAGTTGTAGAAGAAGATCCTTCTGGATCAGGGCGAAGTCTCAACAGAAAGAGACAACGTCAGGACTCTGAGGTAGAAGAGACAAGACAAGTCTTGGATGAACCAACATCGAGTGTTCAAGAGCCTATGCAGAACTTGGCGGAAGAGTTGACTGAAGGACCTTTCCATTCTAAGGATAGAGGTAAAGGATTGACATTGATTGGTGCATCTTCCTCTAGTTCAGCAGCACCATCAACTCCTTTAGTTCATGTCACTCCTGCTGTCATCAAACTAGCTGTACTATCACTGGTTAGTGCAGAAGATGACCAGTCACCTCCCAAAATAGTTAGACTGTTGGGAATCAAGATTAGAGATAGACCAGTCTTGATGACTGCAAGACCTCATAGCTCTACAATCACACCAATCATGTCTTCGTCGATGACTCCACCGTCTACAACAAGACCATCAGTGACTTCTTCACAACAAGGAGTTTCTCAGACTAACAAGCAACGTGTTTCTAAGTTAGTTGCTGACATTTAGCGAATGAGAGCTCTAGTTGCAGGCTTGTCTGACAAGCTAAACGGAAAAGAAGAGTCACACCGAAGAGATGCTGACCTCATAAGATGAAATCACCTAGAGCTTGAGAATAGTCAGCATGATTTACGAGAAGCCCAAGAAGCAACAATCAACTCTATTAATGGGATTGTTGATTCTGTTGGGGTGCACAACAAACTGCTCAAAGGTCAAGCTACACATCTCGAGAACTTAGGCAAGAGGTCAGCTGAGCTTCATAAAAAGATCAAAAATCTTGAATCTCAGGGGGAGAAGTCTGGATGCAAGGATGACGCTCTCAAACATCATCAAAGAGATGATGAGGATGAGGATCCAAGGGGTTCCAGACAGCAAGAGGAGATTCAGAGATGTCCGGGCTCTAATGTTAATGCAACTCAGGGGGAGCAAAGTCAACAAGGTCAGTCTGGCCAAGCTAATGCTCCGTCATCTAATCAACCGGCCGTAGAAGAAGTGGATGGTTTTCGGAACAACCGACTGGAGGAGTAGGAGTCGGTATTCATGTCAGACCAACTACTGAGGAAGAAGTTGGGAGTGAGCTCCTGGACGACATTGTTGCATACTTCAACTTTGATGAGTACGGGAGCATGTTCTAGAATCCATTAGACTCTTCGGCTGAAGGCAAGTGTGCATACGTTAATGCATTACTTGATCTACTTGATCCAAAGGAAAGGGGATCAGATGAGCTGTCTCTACAAACAACCATTGCAAAAAGCAAGGTTGAGGTAGACAATCAATCAGGGTTAGATTCAAATCAGGAGTAGGGAACGGCTGAGATGATTGAAAAGAAGAGCAGGAATCCAGTGGGTGTAACAGCTGAAGTTCCTGAATAGGGTTTTTTGGCCACCATTTAGGATGACAAAGAAGACTTGAAAGCCATATCTAGATGCTGATGTCAAGGGGGAGACTGTTAGTGCATGATTCTCAGTGACATGAGCATTCTAGATATGTGAAGTATATTTGTTTATATATTTAAGTCTTGTAATTTTCTTGTAATTACCGTTTGTCAATAATATTACCTTGGCATATATTGTTAATCCAATTGGGATCCTTTATGTTTATATGTTTGTTAGTTATTTGTATTTTGCAGGTTTTAGACATAACATGTAAAAAGTCATTAAGTTAATATTGTTTCCGCGTTTAACAACAGTTGAGTCATTAACTTAATGTACTTCCAAAGGGAAGCTAAGATAATTGTGTTTTTGCGTATTAACAGCAGGATAAACATTATCTTAAATACATACTTTCAATAGGTAATATAGACGACGTTGTTTCTGTGTATTCAAAGCAGTAGAAATGTTGTCAAAAGCTGATGTTGGTTCTGCGTATATTTACAGCAGGTAAAACATTAGTGAGTTAATGTCGGTTATGTGTCTTGACAACAGTAAAGACATTAACTCAATATATCCTAAGTGTTATTTGAGGGATCTTAGGAACGAACAAAAGTTTGCTTGTTCAAATAAGAAGACTCAAATGGTCATTTGACAGTTTCTAAGAAACAAGCAAAGATATGCTTGTTCATAAGAACTCTAAAATGTTTTGAGAGTTTCTATGGAAACAAAGCAAAAGTATGCTTGACCACAAGAACTCTCAAACAGTTTGTGTGTTTAGGGAAACACGCAAACCGGCCAAAACCCTAATGGGCTTGGGCCTTAAAGAAACACGCAAAACCCAATATGGTTTGTGTGTTCCTGGCCGCGCCTATATATATGGGTGTGTGTTCATGCGTGTTTCAACAAGAGTGTAGAGAGAGAAACGAGCAAAACCTAGAGGGAGAAAACCAAGAACATGCACGGTCTATCTCATGGGTAGTACTCTTCTCACGCACGAACCGCAAAACACACACCTGGCCCCGAACGGATCGTAGACTACAGATTGCCACGTGTTTGGTAAGGTGCGTCTGGAGATCCGTTCCCCGAGTGTTGAGTATTCACGCAAAAAGGTGGTAGATTTATATCACCATGGTAGATACAAAAAACCGTGGGTTATCTCGAGGACTTACAGTATGGCGTTTGGAGACCATGTATTAAGAAAATAGGTATATTACGAATTAACCAAGGACCCCTTTAAGCACATCATGCATACCCTTTTTATCAAAAAACTTGAAGAAAAAAAAAACATTTAAGTTCATCAAAAAAAATTTTAGTCCAAATTTTGCCCAGTTAATCTTGACAAAATACTCAACAACTGGATAAGCCAGCCTATTACCTAAGAAATAACCAAAAAGCGTATTTGAAAATTTATCTTGGACAACTCTAACGGATTCTTTTGGTAACACTAGATCAACATCAGCATGCTCACATAGATTTTCAATCTTTCGAAAGTTAACAACTTTCTTGATTGAACAAAAATTAAGCTTAGTTGCATATGAAGTGGATGTACCTTTTCAAGAGACAATTAACCCTAACTCTCTCTCCTATAGTCGCCGATCTGTTCCTCTTTCCCATGTCAATCTAATCGATCTTATCTAGTGTTTCTTGTAAATGTGTCACTCTCACTGATTCTCGAATCAGTTGATGTGCATGTTTGGGATTCGTCTTGAATTTTTGATTAGATTTTCAATCGTTTGTTTTTTTTTTTCCGCCAAAACCCTAATTCTTTTTCAACCGTTTCTGATCTTATAGCAATTTATCTGTTCGCGGCTAACTTGATTAGTCCAACTAGATTTAGATGTTTGCTATCAGATTAAGAGGGTAGAATTGGTTTTAGGGCTCCATAGGGTTAGGGTTTCTTTTGTTTCTTTTTTAATTGTTGTTCGTTGGTTTTCTGGTGCTGAGGTTATTTTTTTCGTTTTCTGCCTGTGCATGGTTTCATTTTTTGCATGAAGAGAGATAGTTCTTTAAATTTTCAAGAAGTACACGATCACATTAATAGATTGAAGGCTTGTAATAGTGGCCAGCCGATAAATTCTAGACCCACCATGTCGGGAAAGAAGAAAAAGGGTGGAAACCCTAAAAAGGAAGATAACCCTAAATCTAGTAATTCAAAATCTGCTGGTGTGCCAGTTGTTGAAAATGCGGGTGATTTGAAAAGCCGTTCGAGTCCTCTTTCTCCATCTAAAGTTGCGGCGGTTGATGCTGCTTTTAGCTTTAAGAATGATAATGATCTGAATGCCGCATCTAGTGATAAAAATTCTGAAAATCCATCATTGGAAAAGAATGTACCGGTACCATCTAGTGTGAGGGCTCCTGATGTGGCCATAGATAGGCCACCAGTCTCACAACCACTTGATGATCGAGTTAACATAAGTGGAGTGGACCCAGATGTGGTTACTGATATGTCACCGCCCCCTGGTCAAGTTTCATATGCTATGAAGGTTCAAGAAGGGATCAATAAACAAGATGCTAACTCTAGCGTTGAAACTAATCAAAAGAGACGAACTGTTAATTTTCGCACTCTAGAGTCTGATGAAAAAATGGAAGAAGTTGACATTGTTTTGCCAAGGGAATCAGTAAAAGTGGTTCAGGATAGATTTGCAAATACTTTGTGTGGTTATTTCCTGGGTAAAAGGTAAGCTTTCCTGGTTGTAGAGAATTATGCAAAAAATGTATGGTCGAAGTTTTGTCTACAACGATTGATGATGAATGCCAATGTTTTTTCTTTTTTAAATTTGCAACAAAAACAGGGATGATGAATGTGCTTGAAGGAGGACCTTGGCTGATTCGTAATTTTCCTATTTTCCTCAATATGTGGACTCCGTCAACTATTTTGAAGAAAGAAGACATTAAAAAGGTAACGGTATGGGTGAAGATACATAACGTTCCTATGGTTGCTTACACGGAAGATGGACTGAGCTTGCTTGCTACAAAGTTAGGTACACCTAAATTATTAGACTCTTACACATCTACTATGTGTTTGGGCAGGAGTAGTTACACAAGAGCCATGATTGAACTAACTGCAGATAATGTGTTTAAGGATGTTTTGACTATGGCAATTCCAAATATGGAGGGCGATGGGTATGTAAAGGAAAATATGAAAGTGGAGGATGAATGGAAACCTCCTCGTTGTGATCATTGCAAGGTGTTTGGGCATGAGAACCATGGGTGCCCTAAAGCTGTGAAACAGGTGCAGAAAACTCCTATTGTCGATGCTGAAGGGTTCCAGGAAGTGTCCAAGAAAAAGAAGGCAGCTTCTATACATGTTGTGCATGTTAACAAGCAAAAACAGAAGTTTGAATATAGACCAGTTTCTCAACCGTCTATTTCGGGTACTTCTGGTTCGTCGAATCAGGTGAATAATGAAAATAGATATAAATATCTGAATGAGTATGGGGAATCAGAAAAAGAACCAGTGATTGTTGAGAATGACGAGGCAAATAAGGAAGCCAGCTCTGCTGGATACAAACAACATACGACTGGTACAGAGGAAGAACTTGAAGAGGATGAAGTTGAGGAGACCTATAATAAATTTGATGAATATATGAAAAAGAACACTCATGAAAAGAATCGGTCTGAGGGGGCATGCACTCTCGGTGAAACTGGTTTAAATGGGTAGTATAACCTCATGGAACATAAGGGGGTTGAACCGCCCCCTGAAACAAAAGGAGGTTCGACTGGTGGTTAATGAGAATCATTTAAATGTGTGTGCTGTCTCCGAGTCACATGTTGATGTTTCGAAACTGTTTGATGTATGTAAGAAGGTGTTCAGATGCTGGGACTGGACGTCAAATGGAAACTCTTGTGAAAAGGGCACACAGATTATCTTGGGATGGAACGCTGAGATAGTAGATGTTATGGTACTTGACCAGATGGATCAAGTATTGCATACCCAGCTTATATATAAACTTGACAAAAAATCTTTCTTTTGCTCGTTTATTTATGCTCATAACCATTACAAAAGACGAGCTGACCTATGGAGCAACTTAGTTATGCATAAAGCATTTGTAAGGGATAACCCTTGGGTGCTGCTTGGGGATTCTAATTCAGCACTAAATCTAGAAGATAGCAGTTTCGGGTCTTCGAACATTAGCATTGGAATGCGTCAGTTCAAGCAACGTGTTGAAGACATTGAGATGATAGATATAAATTGTTCAAGATTTCACTACACTTGGACTCAGAAACCTAAGAATGGGACGGGAATTCTGAAAAAAATTGATAGAGTTATGGGTAATATCCAGTTTGTTCGTGCGTTTTTAGCTGCACATGCGGTTTTTCAACCTTATAGAATATCTGACTACTCTCTGTGTATTCTGGAAATCCCAAATGTTTCTAGAGATCGGCCGAAGCCTTTCAAATTTCCTAATTTTCTAGTGCATAAGGACGAGTTCAAGGATATGGTGCAAGCCCATTGGAATAAAAGTATTGATGGCTGCAAAATGTATAGGGTGGTCAGAAAGCTTAGAAGCTTAAAACACCCTATAAGAAGTCTCTTATTTAAACAGGGGAACCTTCATAATCGGGTCTCCAAACTTAGAGAGGAGCTTGATAAAATCCAAAAAGCTATAAACATGGAACCGGGAGACGAAACTCTTAGAAATCAGGAGGTTGACATTTTAAACAAATTCAAAGAAACAACTCTTGATGAAGAAAGATTTTTAAAGAAAAAAGCTAAGATTGAATGGCTCGAGGTTGGTGATGCTAACTCCAAGTATTTTCACAACTCTTTAAAAGCTAAACAACATCGAAGCAGGATTGAGAAGATTACTGATATCCATGGCTAGGAATATGAAGGAAGTGATGTGCCTAATGCTCTTGTGACTCATTACTCAAACTTTCTAGGGGTTGCTGGACCAGGGATGGAGTTTGAGTCGGAAGGTATTTTATCAAAACAGATTAGTTACCAAAAAGTAATTAATATGGTTCGTGTGGTAACAGATGATGAAATTAAAGAAGCCATGTTTTCTGTTGATGATAATAAAGCTCCGGGGCCAGATGGTTTTTCAAAAAAACTTGGGATATAGTTGGAAAGGAGGTTTGTCATGCTGTCCATTATTTTTTCAAGACGGGACGGATTGTGAATGAAATAAATCATACGTTTCTGGCCCTGATTCCTAAGGTACCCACTCCTGGTTTTGTTTCTGATTATAGACCTATTTCGTGCTGTAATGTTATATACAAATGTATTAGCAAAATAATTACAACTAGAATCATGGACGGGTCAGAAGATATTGTGGATATCAACCAATCAGCGTTCATACCTGGTAGGCGAATTTCTGACAATATCTTACTTACTCAAGAGCTTATGCATAATTATTTATAGAGATTATGGACCCCCCAGGTGTGCTTTCAAAGTTGATATTCAGAAGGCATACGATAAGGTTGATTGGGAATTTTTGAGGGTGATTCTGGTTGGTTTCGGTTTTCACTCCACTATGGTGAATTGGATTATTACATGTGTCACTAGTGCTTCGTTTCCTTTAAGCATAAACGGTAATATCCATGGTTTTTTCAAGGGCAAAAGGGGTTTAAGACAGGGTGATCCCATGTCACCGTATCTCTTTGCTCTTGTTATGGAAGTATTAACATTAATCTTGCAGAAATTGGTCAGAGAATCTCCTCACTTCAGCTTTTATAACCAATGCAAAGAGGAGCAAATTATTAACCTTTGTTTTGTAAATGATCTTTTCCTCTTTGCTAGGGGTGACCTTGCATCTGCCAAAGTACTAATGAGGGCTTGAAGTTATTTAATAAAGCTTCGGGGTTGACACCGAGTCTAGCAAAGAGTACAGTTTTTTTTTGTAATGTACCTGATTACGTCAAACTGGCTATCCTTAACTTGATGCAGTTTGAAGAAGGGTCACTGCCCATTAGGTATCTCGGAGTTCCATTGATTTCATCACGTTTGGTGTATAAGGATTGCAAGGTTCTATTAGAAAGGATGCAAGCTATGATCACTCATTGGAAAAACAAGTCGCTTTCTTTCGCAGGAAGGTTACAACTCATTAATTCTTTCTTATGTTCGATGCACATCTATTGGGCGTCAATTTTTATTCTTCCGATTAGTATTCTTCATGAGCTTGAGAAGATGATGCGTGGTTTTCTTTGGTGCCAAGGCCCCATGGCAAAAGGAAAAGCGAAAGTGGCTTGGAAAGACTGTTGTCTTCCAAAATATGAGAGGGGACTAGGTATTAGACATATTCGTGATGTTAATAAGGCCTTAATGACGTCACATATTTGGAGTATAATTAACAAAAGACGTTCTCTATGGGTGAATTGGATTTATTCCAACAAGCTTAAAAGACAAAATTTTTGGGATATACCTTTATGTGCAGGTTGTTCTTGGGGATGGAGGAAAATCTTATTGTTAAGAGACTTCATTAGACCTCATATTAAATACCGAATTGGGAATGGAGACACTACTTCAGCATGGTTTGATTTTAGGTTAGATATTGGTCCTTTGTGTAACTACATATCAAATAGAGAGATTATACGAGCTGGATTTAAAAAGGAATGCCTGAGTTAGTGAGCTGATTAATAATGGTAACTGGATTTGGCCTACAACTTGGTATGATTTGTTTCCGGTACTTATCAATATTAAACCACCTACCATTCATCCAAATTCGCAAGACGTTATTTTCTAGAAAGATAAGGGGGCAGAGGTGGTGTACTCAGTAGCTGTTACATGGGACTGTGTTAGAACTCAACAACAAAAAATCCCTTGGGTTGAAATGGTGTGGTTCCCCCATTGCATTCCTAGGCATTCCTTCTTAGTCTGGTTAATTATGAAAAGGAAATGGAAGACTCAAGATAAGCTCAGGCAATGGGATGTCAGTGGCACGATTAACTTGAATTTGATTTGCTGTCCACTTTGCAGAGGTGGGCCTGATTCTCACGAACAAATTTATTTGTAAGTGTTTATGCGTTGCAGGTGTGGAACTTGGTAAAGCCTCTTGCTATGATGCAGCACGTTTCATGCAAATGGGATGACATTGTTGATTGTTTGCTCATTTAGGGACACCAAAATAATGCGAGAATAGTAATTGGAAAACTTCTTGTATCTGCTACAGCTTATTTTGTATGGCAGGAGAGAAACAACAGATTATTCACCAAAAATGAAAGACCCGTTGCTCAGCTACGGGATATTATTGTTACAACGGTGCGGCTCAAACTGGTCACCATGAAATTCAAGAGGAAGACGAGAGGGCTGAGTATACTTGATCGTTGGAAGCTTCCAGGCTCATAGTTGTGCATGATGTTAAAATCCAATAATTGATAGAATTATTAACTAGTTTCTTGTTATAGGTTTCTGATTTTGCTAATTTTTTGTAGCTTGTTGCACATACATACGGGGTTGTCGTATGTATAAATTAGTGTGATACTCTGTCATACTACTTGTATTAACTGTTTTTGGGTGATATAAAAGCTTACCGGGGTTTAAAATCCCCTTTAACCAAAAAAAAAAGGTACCTCGTTCATCTTTTCTGTTTCAAAACCAACCTGCTTTTTTCCAGACATTTGAGGTATTTGCACATTGGCGCTTTTATTGTTGTTTCCAGATTGAAAATCAACAAATTCTTCATCGTCTTCCTCCACAGGAGTCGAAAAGAGGGAGAATGGACACTCCTTAAACACATCAGATTTTGCAGGATACACAACTGGCTGCTCTTTAGATGATACTGATGTTCTAGCCCCAACAGGTTTATCATTACGAATATCTAGAATTACAGTATCTGCCTTGCCTTCAGAAGTTTGTCCAATGACATTAATACCATCGATATTATCATCATTAATTTGAAACGCAACATCAAAGGCCTCTGATTTAGTAGGTGAGAGTGTACGACCCTTATCATCACCTCCATTATCCTCTGATTCAGTACCATCGGCCTCATTTTTACCCGAAATAGGACGGCCACCCTGGGATTACGGCTGGAAAAAAAAAGAAACGAGTGACAATTAATCAAAAAACCTTAGACGGATCTCTATCATGCACATCACTTGATTCGAGAACCAAGGAGAGGGACACATTAACAAGATCAATTAGGGCAGGTCGAGAAGATTTCCATGGGAAGAGAAAGGACGATCGCCATTAGGGTAGAGAGAAATAGGGTTTGGGTTAGGTGGATTCACACTTACAAATTGAAGGGGAAGAGTTTTTGGGAGTTTCAATTGAAAGGCAACGTTTCTTGGAGTTGGCGGAAAATCTTTGAAATTCGTCAAGTGGTAAGAAAGTTTTTTTGGTCTAAGATTGGTAATGGAGATATGACTTTTGCTTGGTTTCATAGTTGGTGTGAGACTGGTCCTCTGATCAATATGTTCTCTCCAAGAGTTATCTCAAGAGCGGGTTTCATTCTACAGTCAACAGTGAAAGATGTTATAGCTGATGGAAATTGGGTGTGGCCTTCTAATTGGAACTCTCATTGTGTTATACCAAATCTCCCTGTTCTTGATTTGGAAAAAAAAAATGAGGTGTTGCGGTGGAACAGATTGGCTAAGGTGGCTGAATTTTCAGTCTCGGTAGCGTGGGAAGATATTCGATCCAGGGCTGATAAGGTGCCATGGTTTCGTATGGAATGGTTTAGCCAATGTATTCCTAAACATGCGTTGATTTTATGGTTGGTTGTTAAGGAGAAGCTTAAAACTCAAGATCTTCTCCAAGCATGGGATTACTCCTCGATGATTGATGTCATTGTATGTCCATTATGCTAATCACGACCTGATTTTCATGCTCACCTTTTCTTTGAGTGTGCATATACTTCGCAGGTATGGGATATTGTTAGGGCTAAGGCTAACTTTTTGACGTCTTCAAAGAATTGGGATAACATTGTCTCTGATGTTATTTAGTTTACACATAGAGATTCGTTCAAAAGTGTGGTTACAAAGCTATGTTTAGCTGCTTGTGTTTACTTTTTATGGGGGGAAAGAAATAAAAGATTGTACGCTAGGAAGAAGCGTCCTCATGATCAACTAGGGGCTGCAATTCTTGCTACTGTGAGGTTAAAGCTATTTACATTCAGGTTCAAGAAGTCTAGACGTGTGGAGGAGTTGAGAACTGCGTGGGATCTTCCAATGTTTAATTGTTTTCATTTTTCTTTGTTCCATAGTGTTTGATGTACGTGAGGTAGTGTGTTAACTCTTTTGTTTTTGGTCATTGCACGAATATGCATGTACTTTGTAAAGTCAGTCTAGCATTTCAGCTAGATTGCCTGTTCTTTATTGATTATATATTATAACCAGGGGTGACGACCTTTTACCGAAAAAAAAGCTTTGCTAGTGTACATTATAATGATGCAATAGATGTCTGTCGATATCTATTGAAGATAATTGGTGACAATGGATAACAGTGATAACAATTAGCCAACTTTATACTCCAGCTGGTAGTTTGTTGGTAGGCAATGTGTGATTGAGTTGTTGGGAAACAATGATGTGATTGAGTTGTTGGGAAACAGTGATGTGATTGAGTTGTTGGCAAACAGTGATGAGATTGTGTTGTTGGAAAACTATGATGGCATTGAGTATTTGGTATGCATATATGCTGCTACATGTTTATATTTACACAATTGTCCAAACTACTTATATCATGCACAACAAATTCATATGTATTACTTCAAAACCTACGAACTTACCAACATCATGTTGACATTTTCGAGCATTCATTTTTAGATAATAACAATGCTTAAGGAGACTAAGCATAAGGACTTTAGGAAGACTAATAAAGGGATCCTTCATGGACTCGTAGTTGCATTTGAACATTGTATTCTATTTGCTATTTGCTACATCATTTGCTATTTGGGGCATTGCCTAAGACTTATCCAGCTTGTGGGAATTACATTTATTTGGATTTCATTTAGTATAACAATATTATAAATTCCATGTGCTATGTTATGTCTTTTCGTCATATCCCACGATTTTGCTTAAGGTGGGGTGTGACAATACAACTCTTCCTTTTCCGTTTTGGGATTATGCCCTGGAGACTGTTGTTCCCATTCTCAATATGGTTCCAACCAAGAAGGTTGACAAGACACCGCATGATTTGCGGAGTGTGAGTGTTCCCAAATTGTCTTACTTAAAGGTCTGGGGACGTTAGGCACTTGTGAAACGAGATACACCTGACAAACTTGAATCTTGATCTGTTAAGTGCATCTTTTTAGGTTACCCAAAGGAAACTCATATCTCAAGAAGATAGTGGGAGGATTTTTGAACTTGATGAGACTCAAGAAGATGTATCAACTTCTGAAAATACTATCAATCATCAACTAGGGGGGGTGTTCAAAGAGACGAAGCTATAGATGAACTTCAAGTTGAAGATGAAGCGATTCCACTTCGTAGGTCCTCAAGGACAATACGTGCTCGTGAAAGATTAAATCTTATGGTTGAATATGAAGAAAATGTATTAGGAGACTTAAAAGAACCTCCTAATTTCAAAGAAGCATTATCAGATACGGAATCTGACAAATGGCTTGAAGTTGCGAATGTGGAAATGAAATCCATAAAAGATAATCAAGTCTGGAGCTTGGTTGATATTCCACAAAATGGTAGAACCGTTGGGTGTAACACATCTTCAAGAAGAAGACCGACATGGATGGAAATGTACACACCTATAAAGCTCGTCTTGTGGCGAAAGGACATACTCAACTTTATGGAGTTGATTATGAGGAGACCTTTTCTCCCGTTGCGGACATTAGAGCTATTAGGATCATCTTAGCCATAGTAACGTACTATGACTATGAGATATGGCAAATGGATGTCAAAAACGCTTTCTTGAATGGTTTTTCTAGACGAGGAAGTCTATATGGTACAACCAGAAGGTTTTGTTGATCTGAAACATCCCAACAAAGTGTGCAAACTTCAAAGGTCCATTTATGGATTGAAGCAAGCATCAAGGAGTTGGAATAAAAGGTTTGATGAGGAGATCAAAAAGTTTGGTTTTCCTCAAAATCCTGATGAGCCATGTGTATATCGCAAAGCTAGTGGGAGTAATGTTACTTTCCATGTCGTGTATGTAGATGACATATTGATAATTGGAAATCACATCCTAATGTTGAAGGATGTTAAATCAAGATCTATAAAGATAGAAGTAAACGGTTGATTGGATTAAGTCAAAGTGCTTATATAGATAAGATCTTGAAGCGATTCAAGATGGAAAATTCTAAGCATGGTTTTATACCGATGTAAAAAGGACTATATTTATCTAGCAAGAACGGTACTTCTACACCTGAGCAGGTGGAGCGTATGAAAAGAATTCCTTATGCTTCAGCTGTGGGATCTATCATGTATGCGGTAAGATGCACTAGACCTGATGTTGTGTTCGCGCAAAATATTGTTAGCCGCTATCAGCAAAATCCTGGAGAGGATCATTAGACTGCTGTAAAGAATATTCTTAAGTACATGCGTGCTACTAAAGAATTATTCTTGGTGTATGGAGGAAATCCCAATGCAGAGCTGAAAGTAACTGGATACTGTGATGTTAGATTTCAGACTGATAAAGATGATACAAAATCTCAGTCAGGATATGTCTTTGTATTAAATAAGGGTGCAGTAGATTAGAAGAGCAAAAAACAATCTACAGTTGCTATGTCTGCTACAGAGTCTGAGTATGTAGCTGCCTCAGATGCCGCCATGGAAGGTGTCTGGACCAGAAAGTTTATTTCTGGGCTTGATATGATGCCCTCAAATAACTCACCTATGGATCTGTACTATGATAATTCAGGAGCAATTATCATTGCCAATGAACCAGGAGTTCAGAAAGGTGCCAGACATTACCAGAGAAGATATCACTATGTTCGTGAACAAATCGAATCGCGTGAAATCAAATTACTCAAAGTTCACACAGATTGTAACTTAACAGATCCTTTTACCAAGGCTTTGTCAAAATAAAAGCTCAATAAGCATGCCGAAGACATAGGTCATAAAATTTTGCTAGTTATATCATGTAAATCTGTGATTGGTATTTGGATAACGGATGTTAAACAATTGTTATTTTAATAAATGAATTTTATACTTGGTATGAATGTTTCCATTTTATAATAATTGTGTCCTATATTTGCATGTTTAAGTCCTTGAATATTTTAAAGTATTCTAAAACGTCCATTGTCGATTAACTATATGGGAATATTAAACTAAGGCAAATGTGAGAGATTGGTGAAAATATTTAAGGGAATATTTTCATTTTATGGATACCAGACTTATCCCACTTAACGAATTTTCATTTTATGGATCGGTGTCATTAAGTGAAATTCGTGAAATGGTTACTTTATTTATCCTTAGACTTGAGATACAAGCAGGTTATGCATGTGTGGATTGCATTTTCTTGATATAGTTCTAACTAACCTGAACAAGATAGTAAAGGGCTATTTTCAGAAATGTAGTGAAACGACATGACTAACACGTGTAGGCAATATAGGATTTGTTCCTTCAATCTGCAACTGAAGTATGATACCATTTGGCACCCTCATTGATTAGTTAAGATGTTTGTATGCGCATACCCAAATGAACTCAAGAGGATGTCTTGATTAATTTGGTAATCTTGATTAATTATAGAAATGAGAAATAGAAACGTTAAATTATGAAATGACATTGATCTATGTTCATAATTATGGAATGTGGGGGGGGGGGGGGCTGTTAATCTTAACTTGGTTGTTTGTTCCTTGTGTAAAATAGGTCCTGACTCACATGATCATCTATTTTTTGAGTGTCCATATTCTGCACAAGTTTGGTCGTTAGTACAAAGCATGGCGGCATTGGATGGAGTGCCTAAGCTCGTATGTTTGGTCATATTACGAGACCTCCAGAGATACTCAAGAACATCATTTTGAATTCAGTTCGGCTCAAGCTCGCATCTATGAAGGTCAAAGGAAGTGACAAGACTAGAAATCTACTCGCTAAGTGGAAGCTCCCACAAAGTCTTATGATTTAGTCATCTGTTTGATTTAATTAATTTTCTTGTAGGCGCTATTGCTTTGTTTGGTTTATTTTGTAATGCATTTTGCTTGTTTAACCTTGTATGGCATGTTATACGAGGACCTAACATGGTACACTACCATGTTACTTGATGTAAACTGTTATATGTTGTTTGTTGGAATGAAAGTTTAAGCGGGGTATCCCTTTACCTAATTAGCCTTTAGGATTACTAGGTCGCCAAGTCTAAAACCATTACATATTAGCCTATAAATAGAGGGCTAATTCCAAAGGTTTTCACACACATTCACAATATAATCAATTGAGAAAATCTCTCCTCTCTTCTCTCTTTGTTTGATCGGCCAAGGCAAGAAAAAAGGGGTTTTCGGTTTTGCAAGGGTTTCGACATTTAGGGATAGAAACAAAGAGTTATTGATCGTGTTTTGGATACTAGCATACGGTATAGGGGTGTCTAGTGTGCGATCGTAAAGGGTTTTACTTTAAACCCTAACGAATAATAATAATCTTATTATTAATATTATTGGAAGCTTTGCGCAAAGATACACGTTTTGATTCTCTCTTTGTTAATTAATATGATTGCATTACAAAACATGTAGTTACTGTTGAGTATGAATGGCAGCCCCCTTATTGTTCTCACTGTAAGATTGCATTACAAAACATGTAGTTACTGTTGAGTATGAATGGCAGCCCCCTCATTGTTCTCACTGTAAGATTCTTGGACATGACACTAAATTATGTCTCCTTGCGGTTAAAACGAAAAAGGAGATTCCAAAAGGGCAAGGCAAATATGAGGACGATGGTTTTATTACTGTGAAACGCAAAAGGTCGAAAGGCAAGATGATCAAAAAAAGAGTTGGTCGGCTGATGGATTTTGTATGAATAAACCAAAACAAAAGAGTGTGTATCATGAAAGACAAACAAAGGGGACTTCAAATCAGGGAAACAATGGGAAACAGAAAGAAGTTCTCAAGGAAAAGAATGAAGGGACACATGATGGTAAGATAGGTTCAAATATAGCGTCTACTTCTCATAGTAAGGGCACTGTCAATATCAGTAATCAATATAGTTCCTTGGCTGATTTGGATGATACTGAAGGTGAGCTCAAAAAGATGAATGATACTGGATTTGGCATGGATTTGGATGAGGATGAAGTCGTTTTTGATGAAACGACTTCCAACATGGTTGATTCTTTAATTTCTGAGGGGGCAAGCACTCCCGGTAAGGAGATTTCCAATGGTTAATATTGCTTCATGGAATGTATGAGGGCTGAACCAATCCTCAAAACAAAAACTGGTTCGACAGTTTATCTCAGAAAATTCTCTTGCTATTTGTGCTATTTTAGAGTCCCACCTATCGTATAGTAATCTTTCTTCTGTTAGTTCTAAAGTGTTTTCTAATTAGAGTTGGATCTCGAACTATAATTTGTGTAATAAAGGTACTTGTATTCTTGTTGGCTGGAATTCGGGTACTGTGGATGTGATGGTTTTGTCTCAAACTGATCAAGTTATCCATACCCAGATTCGCCTCAAAGATGATAATAAGATGTTCATGGCTTCATTTGTATATGCTCATAACTACTATATTGATCGTCGTGCTTTACGGAATAGCCTTTCTCGGCATAAACTCTTTGTTTCGGGTAAAGCTTGGTGTATTCTGGGCGACTTTAATGCTACCCTTAGTACATGTGATACTACTGCTGGAGCCTCGGGTATGATCTACGCGAGAATTTCATGATTGTATTGAAAATCTTGGTCTTGTGGATGTTAATAGATTGGGGCTGAATTTTACATGGAATCAAAAACCTAGTGGCTCTAATGGTGTACTAAGGAAGATAGATAGAATTATGGCTAACTTTGTTTTTCAGCAAGATTTTGTTGGTGCTACGGCTATATTTAAACCTTATCTTACCTCTGATCATACTCCCACGAGTCTCAAGCTTCCCACAAAAACCAAGTTCAAACCCAAACCATTTAAATTTGCTAATCTGCTTGTTTTTGATAAGAAGTTTCAGGAAGTGGTGCAACAAGGATGGAATGAACATATTGAAGGCTTTAAAATGAATATTCTGGTACAAAAGCTGAAGCTTTTAAAAAAGCCACTTCGGAAAATGCTTGTGGATAAAGGTAACCTCCATACAAATGTTATAAATCTACGTACTAAGCTTGAGGCTGTACAAGTAGCTCTTGATAACGATCCACACAATGCTACTCTTCGAGAGGAGGAAGCAACTTACCTCCAAACTTATAATGATGCTGTTATTGAAGAAGAAAGATTTCTGGAAAAAAAATCTAAGATTGAATGGTTACGTGTTGGTGATTCGAATTCGGCCTATTTTCATAGAGTTGTTAAGTCTCGTACAACTCAGAAACACATCACTCATGTTCTTGACTCGAATGGCAGATTGGTGGAAGGTAATGAGGTCTATAATGTCTTTGTCAACCATTATATGAATTTTATTGGCAAGGCAGGTACTGTGATTCCTTTGGAAATTCATGGACTTATTTCGGAGGCCATCACTGCCCAACAGGCAATGTCCATGATTTCTGAAGTTACAGATGAAGAAGTGAAACAGGTTGTTTTCTCTATGGGTGATGATAAATCACCAGGTCCTGATGGTTATTCTGCTGCATTCTTTAAGAGTGCTTGGGGTATCATTGGCAAGGATATCACTATGGTGGTTCAAGATTTCTTTCTTTCTGGGAAACTTCTTAAAGAACTCAATCATACAAACATTGCACTTGTTCCTAAGGTTGCGGCTCCTTCTACAGTCATTAATTTTCGGCCTATCTCTCTTTGTAATATTAAAAGGTTACCCCGATGAGATTTTAAATTAATAACCACTCAAAAAAATACAAGTAATGCGACTAGGTGTCACATTAGTTCATATGCTTGACATGCCAAGCAAATTTAAAACAAGCATAAGCAAACAAGAGAAACATAAACACTAGGCACTAGACGTAAAACAAATTAACTAGATGACTAGTAGCTGAGTAGGTAGTCGCCATCCATCCAACAAGTGCTTTACTTAATTTGTATTCCTGAAGTTCAATGTAGCCATCTTCAATCGACCTGTAGAAACAATAACATCTTTAAGATGAGTAGCTGATCTAACTTTAGAAGAAAACATCCTGTTATTTCGCTCCTGCCACACAAAGTAAACGGAAGCAGCTACAAACAATTTGCCAATGACATTTTTTGCTGAATTTGAGCGTGCCCTGGGAAGAAGGCACGCAACCACATCATCCCATTTAGCAGATATATGATGCATTCCAGCCATCTGCTTAACAGAGTTCCAAACCT
The DNA here is from genome assembly GCF_010389155.1 of Erigeron canadensis. Taxonomy (NCBI): domain Eukaryota; kingdom Viridiplantae; phylum Streptophyta; class Magnoliopsida; order Asterales; family Asteraceae; genus Erigeron; species Erigeron canadensis. The sequence continues at coordinate 17,886,187 of NC_057765.1, forward strand.
ATAGCGAGTACTTACATTCAAAGAACAAATGCTCATGTGAATCAGGACCTGATTTACATAAAGAGCAACATAAGAGGTTAATATTAGTATTCCCACCAGCATCCCACTGCTTCATCTTATCATGGGTTTTTAATTTTCTTCCCATAACAAGCCATAGGAAAAAGGCATGCCTTGGGATACATTGCGAGAACCAGACTATAGGGGCCCACTCAATTTGACCTTGTCGGTCCCTAAGAGCTTCACAAACTTCATGAGAAGAAAACGGTACCTGACTACCATCTAGATTTTTCCAAGTAATTGAGTCCTTATGAAGCAATGTTTAATAAAACTGGGAACAAATCATACCAAGCAACAGGCCACAACCAATTACCATCTCTTACAACATCGTATATTTTATCTTGAAGAGAGAAACCTGCTTGTTTAATCTGCCTAGGCGTGATTATCTTGTTCAATGGGCATTCATTTGACCACATGTCAAACCAAGCAGAGGTGTCTTTGCCATTTCGCACAATATACCAGATAAATGGCTGAATTTCAGCTCATAGAGATAGGATTTTCCTCCAACCCCAACTACAATACATCCCAAAAATTGCGATTCTTTATCCTATACGAATGAATCCATTGAACCCCTAATGATTCACGGTGGTTAAGAATACTCCAAAATATGTTTAGCCATTAATGCCTTATTAACTACTTTAATCCGTCTAATTCCCAGCCCACCCTCCATTTTAGGTAAACAAACAGATTTCCAAGAGACTTTGGCTTTCCCTTTTTTCATTGGTCCTTGACACCAAAGAAATGCTCGCATTAATTTTTCAAGATCCTTAATTATTCGAGCTGGAAGAATAAAGACAGAAGCCCAATACATGTGAAAAGAGGATAATACTGACCCAATAAGTTGCAATCTACCAGCAAAAGATAATGTTTTATTGCGCCAATCAGTAATTCGAGCCTTCATTTTCTCAACCAAAACCTTACAGTCCTTATAGAGTAGTCGAGAGGAGATGAGTGGAACACCTAGATATCTCACAGGGAGCGATCCTTCCACAAAAGGCATTATATTAAGTATGGCAGTCTTAATATGAGAAGGGACATTACAAAAGAATATAGTACTTTTTGGCATGCTTGGAATGAGTCCCGACATCTCCTTAAACACATTCAAAACCTCTATAACACATCGAGCAGAATTAACATCACCCCGAGCAAAAATGAATAGGTCATCGGCAAAGCACAGATTAATAATCTTCTATTTTTCACATTTATTATGAAATCGAAATGTGGACTGAGGTTGCACATTATCCTGCAATAAAAGTATTAGAACCTCCATAATAAGTGTGAATAAGTAAGGTGACAAAGGATCTCCCTGCCGTAGTCCTCGCTTGCCTTTGGAGTAACCATGGATGTTTCCATTTATACTTAAAGAATAAGAAGCAGATGTAACACATGTCATAATCCAGTTGATCATAATCGGATGGAACCCAAACCCTTGCAACGAAGCACGTAAGAAATTCCAATCAACCGTATCATAGGCCTTCTGAATATCGATCTTGAATGCACATCTTGGTGGACCAACATTCCTATGATAGTTATGCATAAGTTCTTGTGTCAACAAAATGTTATCCGAAATCAATCTTCCCGGAACAAAAGCAGATTGATTAAGCGAAACAAGGTCATGCAGGCCCTCTTTGATTCTATTTACAAGTATTTTACTAATACATTTGTAAATAGTATTGCAACAGGATATGGGACGATAATCAGTAACCAAAGCAGGGGTCGTGACTTTTGGAACCATAGCAAGAAAAGTGTGATTCACTTCCTTGAGCAGCTTAGTTGTACAAAAGAAGTCATGTACAGCCCGACATACATCAACTCCAACCACACTCCATGCATCTCTAAAAAACACTGAAGAAAAACCATCAGGTCCTGGAGCTTTATTTTCACCAATCGAGAACATTGCTAGCTTAATTTCCTCATCAGTAACACGCTTTATCATTCCCTCAGCCTTTTGCCTATCCAACTTTCTAATAAAAAGAGAACTAGGAGGGGTTTGAGAAATATTACCAAGTACCAAGAAACTTCTCATAGTGTTCGACCAACACTTTAATAGCTTCCCCTCCCTCATGAACAACACCCTGATTATCCTTGATAATATTAATACGACTACGGTGATTCATGCATTTAAGAGAGTTGTGAAAGAAAGCTGTGTTAGCATCGCCAGCCTTCAACCACTCCACTTTAGACTTTTGTTTTAAGAACAATTCTTCATCCTTAGTAGCCTCATGGAACGCTTTCAAGCACAAAACCTCCTTCTCTTTGAGGGAAGAGTTCATAAGATCAATATCAATAGTTTTCTGAACTTCATCAAGTTTAATTACCCTGCTTGTTGAGGAGGTTGCGCATTGGGTTTTTAAGACCACGCAACTTTTTGACAAGTTTAAACATATGGTGACCTTCACAATCAGACACCCAATGTTGCCTTACAATGTCAAGAAATTCAGGTTTACTAGATAAGAAATTAGCAAACTTGAACGGCTTTGGCCTATTTCTAGACAGTGAAGGTAACTTAAGAATACAAGGAGCATGATCAATTATCCTATAAGGTTCAAAGAGAGCACACGAGCTAGAATATTCATCAGTAAAACTCACATTTCCCATAATTCTATCAATTTTCTTGAAGATACCATTCCCTTTTTTTGGCTTTTGGTTCCAAGTGAAGTGTAATCCCGAACTATTAATATCGAAAACTTCAATATCATCAACACATTCCTTAAAGTCACGCATTCCAATATCAGTAGTTGACGAACTACACAATCTATCTTCCAAATTCCAAGTACCTTATGCAAACATAAATTTTTCCACAATTCCCTTCTATTTACATAATAATTATCGGCATACACAAAGGAACAAAATAGAGCTTTCTTATCCACTTTAAAGTTAATTTGCACATGCATAACTTGGTCAGATTGAGCTAAAACCATCAGATCCACTAGGTCACTATTCCATCCAACCAAAATACGTGTTCCCTTTGTACTAACATTCCCATTTTATGTCCAGTCCCACGATCTACACACTTTCTTACAAACAGCAGACAAGCATGAAATATCAACATGTGTTTCAAGAATGGCACATACTGATAAGTGATGCTCCTCTACCACGTAGCGAACCTCCTTTTGTTTCAAGGGTCGGTTCAGCCCCCTTATATTCCAGGAAGCTAGACTACCCATTGGAAACCCCTGAACAAGGAGTGCTTGCCCCATTAAAGTTTTCCTTTGGGATATCAACATTTGCCATATCTTGAGCCGATTCCTCAAATACAACTTCAACTTCATCATCCGATTCATCCTGTGTTGTCACCATCTTCTTCCCATTATTATTATCCATGTCACGTGCATTCTGTTCATTATGCTCCCTACAATCAGATAATATCTTATATGGATTACTTATATGTACATCAGCAACAGTTTTGGTATGAGATGTGCTAGCAACATTCTGATTTTTCACCGGTACATAAATTTGTTTCTGTTTTTGAACATGAAATCCTTTCTTCCTATTTTTAACCTGAGTAATGTAACACCCCAACTAAGGCAGAACAATGAGATGTACAGAAAGTCGAGTATTCAAAACAAAGGATTATAAATAACATTCACCATAGCTTTATTTGATAAAAAGAATTTACAATGTACAAACATGTGAACCAATTTCCAAGTACAAATGCGTCCACCATACTTGGATATTAAGTCCACGAACCAAATAACAAGCACATGAAATAGTAAACTACAATGATCAAGGCGGATTCCATTGCCTATCACAAGGTTTGATTCCTTGACTCCAAAGTGCAATGCATATAATCATGAAGCATATAAATCCTCAATGCTTAAGCTTATTTCCTGAAAAGCATGAAGAAAAAGTGTCAACTACGAAAACGTAGTTGGTGAGTGCATAGGTTTTTATATAAATCTTGGTACATCACCGTTTTAATACTTAGAAAACCGATTACTATTACATTTCGAAATATCCAAACCATATGACCGACAAAATTTTCATATCATGTTATCAAGTTTCCAAATACCATAATGTCATATCAAGACTTGGAAAAATCCATAGTAAAATTTCAGGTTCTCATTTGTCAAATCATCATGAGAGAAAAAGTATATAAATCGATTAATCGTATATCATACCAAAATCATTCGGTTACCAAAATCATTTCAATATCACCAAATTGAACGTCTTTCAAGATATCATATGAGAAACGATACCCAATTCGTATGTTCAAACAATTTCCAATTATCAACAATATTAATATCAATTTCACTTAGCCACAAGGGCATAATTTAATATCAATTTCATTTAGCCACAAAGGCATACTTTACATAATTTTGATGAGTAAATGCTTGAGCCACTACTACTACCATTTTATCAAGTCCAACAATATATATAATTCATTTCATGGCACAAGCTGTCAATCAAGTGCCGTATTAATAATAATAGGGTCGTGTCATGGAGACGACCATTTAAATATAAGGTAGCTAGAGCACCAGTATGGTCGGACTGGAAGTGAGGGTTGTCACAAAGGCAACCAACCTTCCACCGTTACACTTATGCGTGGGTGGACGAAACCTAGTTGCGCAACTCTCTAACTACAGGCCTCCACTTTTGGAGTAAATAGTAGTGTACCGAAAGAAAACGGGTTGACAGAACTCAAGCTCATCATAAAACATTTATCATTTTGAACATACAAAACAAATTCATTTCATAATCATTATATCAGGAATCATTTCATATATATATATAAGCAATTTAATTTATATATCATGCTTTTCACCCCGATATGCCGCATAAAATAGTTTGAAAGGGGGCTATGACTCACCTTGATATGCCGCATATTATACTCATCTATCCAAAATGGGTACTTCCCATCTATAGCTTCTTTGACCATATATCCATTATGTTCCTCCATCATATTTCAAGCCAAGACTATCCCTACGATAGGACTAATATACGTAAGTTCCTATCTTAAGCCATCACTTAGAAATGTCATTTTCATTATGCTGCTATCAATTGTGGGGTCCAAGTATATTGGTAACACTCGCATCGTTTTGGTTGTACAGATTGATGGTGTAAAAGGTTACTTTCATTACATGCGTTATAAGTTGTTAGATTTTCGGCAACTTGGCTTCATTTGTGGTTTCACTTGATATATTAGGTTATCATATAGAAATGCCATATTAAGTTATGTTATCCTTATTCATCATTTGTTGTGTAACCGATTTTAGCGTGAATTAACATTTGTGATATCAATATATAGCTTGGTTAACATAATTACTTATGTCAATCTCACTTAATTATCTTTGTTTTATTTTGATTACACTTATCTTCAACTCGTATATTCCTCGATTTGTCTTACGATTACTTGGTTCATGAAATTCGTTTAAGTGTTATGGGCCATTACCAATTGGGCCTTAAGTGTCATGGGCTTTTAAATGTTTTGGGCTTACATTAGTTACTGGGGTTTACCTTATTTGGGTTAGGTGCTTAATGGGTCATAGTGGTTATTGGGCTATAAGGCTTATTGGGCCAAGTGGGCCTACTGATTTGTGTTCTTTATGGGTTCATTAGTTGGACCGGGCTAGCCCATTAACTCCTTAGAGCATCTTTTAGCCCATTACATACATGATTAGTTTTCTTTTAAATTTTCTGTTTTCATACCTTATTATTACGAATTGTTGGTCACTATTTTGGGGTCAAGCCAAATTATTTGGACCTTCCTGATTTTTGTGTAGCAACTATATGTGTCTTGTAATTTTGTGAATTTTTACTTAATTTTTAGGCATTGTTTGCTACCTCTAAAAATTTCCAAACTAAAACTAGTCAGAATGGTTGCTGTTGTGCGAATTGAAATGTTTTATAAATGTTCATAAGGATGTGACCTTCAGAAAAATACCAAAAAATTATTTTAAGTCATAGGCACATTGAAACTACTTTCCACCAAGCATGACCTCCTGGAGCCTTTTATTTTAGGAGATAAAAATTGTCAAATTTCATAAAATATTCAGACAAAATTACAGTTTTGACCACTTATGGTAGAAAAATCATATCTTTCATTTGGTTCAGTATTCTTAAGTAATTCTAGTTGGTGGTTAATCTTAACTCTTTTTTCTACAACTTTTATTTTGAAAGTTTTGCTTGAAAATGCCCTCACATATTCAGTTTATTCATTACAAGACAGAAGATTAATTCTGTCAAAAAGTTTATTGGTTAATACATCCCACCAATGATGTTGATTGCTTGTGTTAGCCTCTAAATTACCACTAACAAGATTTTCACTTTATTTTTTATCTATTAACATCAATTTTCCAGATTATTAACAATTTCAAAATCATCACTCATCATTCAAAAATCCATCTCAAATCCAAGCTCTTACAACCTACTTACATCCATGTCAAGATCTAACATTTTTAACAAGAAAACCTTTATTAAATCTTACTTTTAACATCAAAATGAGTTTATCCATGAAAATATACAGAATTATATAAATAAATATATGCAAATATGTCTTCATTTTTCAAGCAAAAGTCATTTTTACTTGTTATTAACATAACACAACACTTTTGGGTCTTTAACTTGTTGAATCCTTGAATCATTCTTCTAGATCTTGACATGCATGAGCATGAGAAAGAAGATTCTATCAACTTGCCTTCATCAAGTGTGTTTTCAAGAAGAAAATCAAAGAAAAACATGATTTTTGACAAAGATCTTTTAGTATATACAAAAACAAGATAGATTAAACAAAGAGATGAAGAAGATTTATACCCTTGGTGAACTCGATTTGAAGATGGTTTTTGGGCAGGAATTTCGTGGCCTCTTATGCTCCAAATGACCCTTATTCCAAGCTCAAAATAACCCTTAAAACTATCTTGAATCAACCCTTGTTTAATCCTGTAAAAACCCTTATTATTACTATAACTTTAGATTGATTTCTCTTGCCTTTTTCTTTGTTATTGGAGCCAAAAATTTGAAGAGAATGGAGGAAGAGTGCAGAAAATTTGAGAGAGAGAAAGAGATATTGTGTGTGTTGGTGAGAGTGAAAATGATGGTGGAGTGTGGAGGATGGTGTGAAGTGTTGTAGTAACCAAAGGTGTCTTGGGAGTGTAAGGATGAAACATCTAGTTATATTTTGATTGGGTGAAGTGTATGGGGAGGAGGGGCCGGTTTTAGGGTGGTGTTTTTGGGAGGGATTTTGAATTTTTGGAGTGTATTTTAAGTGTGTATGTATTTGTATAACATGTATGTAAGTATGGATGCATGTATGGACATTTAAATTAACTAGGTAGAAGACTTTTAAGATATATTTTGTGTTCATATGTATATATATATATATATCCGTGTATGTGTATATACATTTTATATCTTGGATTTGTTACTTAACTCTTTAGTTATAATCTTGCATTTTTATTAGACATACATATATTTACTTATTATTATTCAACTCTTTTGCATGTATAAGATTTATAAATAAAATTTTTGAGATGGTCATTATATTTTTGTGCTCATATGTACTTTAATTAACTTGGTGTTTGAGTTGTTGGATATCCATAAGAAATTTTTGGGTTGTTGTCTCATCTTGTGAGTCTTGCATAGTTATTCTTATGATTTAACTCCTTAAGAAATTAAATTTTTGGTTCGTTGACATTTTCATGAAGTTCAATTATAACTAATTATAGTATGCGATTGTCTTGAATGATTATAGTTTTTGTTTATAGTATTTCTAAGGCATTTCACTGTACTAGAGGGCAATTAGCACTAAGCCCTAAAAGTCTAGAAGGCAATTCTCTTAATAAACCTCTACGGATCAATACCTAGATAACTATAAGTAAATAGTCCTAATTGGAAATTGAGGGTTGTTACAAGTAAAGCCAATAACATCAACTTCGTCTTCGAAGTTCGCTCATTCACACGGTGATAAATGAATAGATTGGCAATAAGGATAGCTTCACGGAGTCGTACAAAACGTGAGAGTTCGTATAGGTTTTATCACGACCTTTCGGTTACTTACATAATTTTTAACCTCCATAGTTGGGGGCATCTATTTCTTGCTGCCCTAAATATCACCTAATTAGAAGCTTTGAAAGAGTTATAATTGTCGCTCACTTCCTGAGACGACTTGAGGTTAATCGTAAGAAATCACTATGGGTTGTCCAGTCTGCCTAGATCAATGTTAAGTAATGGGATGATGACCAGAATATTAATACGGAGGTGTAATATGAGCAAACGGTTAATAGTAAGAGACGTTGGAATATCAATCGTTGGTGGCCACTCATTTCCCATTGTCACTTTGTATACTTTCCTTTATCATTTGCTTTCCCAAATAAGGTATCCTCTACTGGCTCCTCGCCTACTTTTATCTTTCTTTGATTTGACGTTGGACACGCTTGCCGCTACTAGAAAACATTGACTTCGCTTGTAACCAAACACTTGTTAAGGGATTACCCCCTTAACAAGGGTGATGCTAATTCGAAATGCCGAGCTGCACTAAAATTGCGAAAGTACATCTTCGTAGCACCTTATTTTAGGGTATTCTAGTGTTATGTTTGTTGTTTTATGGCGTGCAAGGGAAATTGGTCATGTAATGTATGATGATAGTTCCATCTTGTTCCTCATACTCACCTTTCTTCTTTCAATTTTGCGCTTATTTTCTCAAGATCACCTTTTTCTGTTATTCGCTAAGTCACATCATTAATAATTTCTCTTGCTCTTGGCGATATTGGCTTTTAGATCGTTTCATGGCACCTTTATTTCTTCCTCTTTAATGTAGAATTTATATCATCTGTGACATATTTCCTGCCAAAACTCCTTTTTGTCATTGCACATATAACCTCTTCCATTTCCTAAAACAGAATGAGGTTAGACAGGTATCAGTTATGTGCTTGTGCATTTCTTGAAAAATATGTTTCCCGTGATCAACTCCATAAGCCTTGTGGTTCGGTGTTTCGGTCCTGGTCCTGGAATTCGAACTCAGCATTATGTATAAAAGGCACTAGAATTATACTAGGATGGAACCGTGATGTTGTGGATGTTATGATGATTAATCAGACAGATCAGGTTATGCACACTCAATTTGTTTTCAAAGAAGATAGGAGATCGTTCTTTTGCCTTTTTTTTTTATCTATGCACATAATCGACGAGAGCTTTGGAAGAATCTGGTGGTTCATAAACATTTTGTTAGGAACAAGTCGTGGTGCATCATGGGTGATTTTAACTTTGCTTAAACCTTGGAAGATTAGGCTTTGGGAATATCTTCGGTGGATATTGCTATGAGAGAATTTCGAGACTGCATTGCAACATTTGAAGTGGCTGATGATGTTAATAGTGTGGGGCTTCACTTTACATGGAATCAGAAGCCAAAAGGAATATCCGCCAACTTAAAAAGATCGATCGGGTTCTAGCCAATGTGGATTTTACGGATATATTTGTGGGTGCTACGGTTGTTTTTCAGCCATACGGGGTATCTGATCAATGCTCCGGCTGCCTTGTGTATCCCTATGAAGGTTAAAATTCATCATAAACCTTTTAAATTTTCGAATTTGCTACTTCATAATGGGAATTTTCAAGATACCGTCTTTGAGCAAGATACAACATCCTGTCCTGTCGAGCTCTATGCCAGATTGCCAGATCACTTCACATCTGGCGTCTAAGCAAGATCATACAACATCCAACACTTCATTCAGCAAGGAGTTCTTTATAGCTATTTTGTATATTCTTTGATTGAGTTATATAGGAATTAAGAACTGAACCAATTATATATTAGAACTAGTCTTCAAACCCGTCCGATGGATCCAGTTTCAAAAACTGTTTTATAGGTTTTTGTGTAAAAAAATGAAACCTTAGTTCAAAATATTCGTTTTCAATCTTGTAAATTTTTAAATAAATATATTTCACATGTTTTTTAAAATAGCGAACGAATAAAATCTAGCTAACTGGAAACCCAATGGCGAAAAACAGCGAACGAATAAAATCTAGCTAACTGGAAACCCAATGGCGAAAAGTGACCCCATACCTCGCAAACCTAGACAGCATTGGGTAGAAGCCCATCATATTTCCTTATTAGAGGAAGAATATATTACATTTTGATGACTTTAAATGTTAGCTTGCATATTGTTACGATTAGCCAGAAAGCATTGGTCTATGTTTCTAAAGTAGTATACATTAATACTTTTTAATCATATAGTACATGGTAATCAGATGGCCAATGAATTAAACATCTTCCCTCAATATCAAAGGGTAGTTCCACTAATCATATACATCCAAAGGGGTAGTTCCACTAATGTGCTAACATTAAGTTGTTACGACTCAAGTCAGCTGAATGTTTGGACTTTGCACACAACAAAAATATCATACTCCCTGTAGTAACAATATTCGGGTGATATATTGGAGTACCTATAAATTCACCCAATTGGTGGCTGAAACGGGTACCTATAAATTCACCCAAAACCATTCACGTTATTCTCTTAGACATTACATCAAACACTTCGTGTGCATACGAAAAAATAAAAATAAATACAGTTGACATACATTACCTTTCAGGTATTGGTATGTTGATTATGAAAACACTTTATTCATAAAAAGTGCCCTTTGGGCCATCGATCAACGATGATGATGGTGAGGGAAACTGAAGAAGAAAGATCAAAGTTAGGAAAGAAGCACCCGACAGGGGATAATAATCCATTAATGATTTATAAATTTAATACGAGTAATTTTTAAGAGAGTTCCAAGGATAAAAAAGATTTGTTTTTTATTTTTAATTAATTAATAGGTAAGCCTAGAAAATTTAATAAAAAAAATATAGAAAAATAAAAAATTAACTAGGAGGGCGAACATAGATTATATAGAAAGCAACAAACCTAAGTAACAATACATACTAAAAAAGCATTTAACATTTAGAGAATCGTAGAAAACATGACAAACTTGAACATTGCCTGTCTTTCAGTTCTACAAGTGTCCTTAAATCAAAATTCACACATATCCATGGTCTTGTTACAAAAGGGCCTGTTCTAATTCTGCTGTGTTTCAAAATAGAATTACAACATAACATGCTCAATCCCCAAGTTACATACCCAGGATATATAAAAAATTCAACCTTAAACAAATTCACCGAGAATATTTGGATGAAGACCAACTCCTTGTACTACTGCTAGCACCATTTCCGCTACCAAAAGAAGGTCTCCATTTGTCACCACTTGGTGGCGGACCACGATCATCCTGCTTCGCACTGCCCAATTTATCAGACTGTGCTGGTGGAGGTGCCACCAGCTCAGTCAGCCCACTCCTACGAAACTTTGGCACATACTTGGAACCACCAGGTTGACCTGCAGCTGCAGCTGAAGTTGCTGGTGCTGCTACGAGTAGAGCTGCAGCCGCTGGGATCTCAGAAGGCTTGGTTGGACCATCAAATGAAGTTCCTCTTAAAATAGCTTCCTTACGTAGCCTCTCTCTTTCTTCCAGTTCTTGTTCTCTCTTCCTTTGTCTTTCAGCAATTTCATCCATCTTTGCCCGATGCTCAGCTTCCTCTTTCTTTCGCCTTTCAGCCTCTGGCGTTTGATCCAAACACAAAGCAGAAAATACATCAAAAATTGTTAACCCTTTGACTAATTTACTAATGAGCATAACAGATACAATCACAATACTATACACCAAACTGTCAAAGCAAAATGAAGTTTCTGAAAGTGCTTAATTTACTGTATACAAACACAACTCATCTTTTAATATGATAAATTAGATGAAGAATTTGACCTTCACGTTTGCGAGCTTCCTCCTCTTCACGCAACCTGTTGAGCCTTTCCTCTTCGGTCTTGACATGACATAACATTTTCCTCTTGATGTCCCTCTCTTCTTTACGTGCCCTGACAATTTGGCTAATCCGTTCCTCCCTGTCCGCTTTCATTCTGTTGTACTCAGCCTGACGATGATTAACAACTCTCTTTTGAAACTCCATCTGTGCACATGGGAATCAAAAGAACCATTTACATAGCAAATCTTTATAAGTATATCATTTGTTCACTGTACATAATTGACCTCATAGCAGCAAGTTAACGAAAATTTGTAAATCCCAGCTAGATGTTGATTTGATTTACCACCTTAGAAAATGCTCTATTTCACCCGTAATGTAGAACCACCAACTAATTATACATATAGGTTATTTAGGAAATATTTAACGTGTATGTGGCTATGTGATAATTATGGGTCTGAGGTAAATATTTATACTTGCGACATATATTAATAAAAAATCAACCAAGACAATACAAAAAAAAGAAAGACAGTTTTAAAGATAGAGAACCAGAAATAAAAACCTATATTATTAAAGATCCAAACAAACCTTATGGTCCATAACACGAGCAAGTCTATACTTCTCTTTTACATCTCCATCATGACGCTCCCTGCTCATCTCAACCTCAAGCTGCAAAACAAACGTTACTATTATCTAATAGAGTCAAGTTTTGGTCACAGTTTATTTCATACGTAAAAGTTTAGTAGTAAATCTATTGTTTTAATATTTACATGACCAATATAGGTCCACAAAATACCTGCTGTTCTCGTTCATGAAGAAGCTTCTCTTCAGCTAAACGCCTTTGAAATGCAGCTTCAATCAAAGGTGCAGCCTCTTCCCTCTTGGCTCTTTCAAAGTGATCCATAGTTTTTATTAGTTTTTGCATTTTCTTTTCCATTTCTTGCCTCTCTCTAAGTTGCTCCTGCATTGCCAACTCCATCAGACTCTGCTTTGTCACTTTCTCCTGTAAACAACAAATAGCAGTCAACAATAAACAGTCAACTTAAGGATAACTGTGCAAAGCCACACGAGCCGAGAATCAGATTGCTTACCCCCTCAATAAGCGGCTTCTTTCCCTTCTTTTTAATGCGCTTTTCAACATCGTTTAGTAAAGCTTGTGCTTCTTCACGCTCTCTCTCCTCAATTTCCCTTTTAATACGTTGGTGCTTCCTTTCTTCAAATTCAGTTGCAAGTCTTTTCTGTTCTGCCTCTTCGGTTTTCTTCTGCTGTTTGAGTCTCTTTGACTCCTCTTCCCGTTCCTTGAATGTAAAATTGTTTGAATTTAAAACAAGGGCAAACAAATCAGCTGAACTGTAACAAAACTCAGGCCAATAAAGAGTAACTGCACAATTTCTTGACTATAGAGGTGGCAAATTCAACACACACAACGGGGTAGATACAATTTTCAACAATTTTAAAACAAGTTAAAGATGGACTAATTTAAAAAGAAATGAACCAAATTAGAACAGGTAGGTCAATTTAAACTCAAAACTCACAGCCTCCGAATTCCTTCTATTAAATGGAAAATTTGAGATATAAAATAAATTATAATTATATATATATAATAACATGAAGAATTTACTACACCCTATTATAATAATAAACACTTCCAACAAGAATGCATCTCAACTCCCCCACTATCCCACACAACAATAATGTGACACATAATCCTCTTATAAACTTTTTTTTTGGGGGGTATGAGGGCAAAATTATGCCTTGGTGCTGTATTATACACAAAAACAATAATAGTTCAGGCGACATGACTAAATGTAGTATCGACTTTTTACACGTACATGCAAAAAAGCAATAACAAAAGATAAGGCGAATGACGGACCACTCCGATATCCAAATCATAGAAATACACATAGCAAACCAAGACAGATGACAACTAGATAGGCAGACGCCTCACACTACGAACACAGCCTTTCAATACTAAAACTACCAAAAGCAGCAACAACATAAGACAACCAGCAGCAAGCCAAACCATCAAAAAGGTTTGGGATAAAATCAACTAGTTGATGCTACCACATTGCATGGGTATAATGCTACTTAAAATAACACAGTATTTTTTTATTATAAACTTGAAATATTAATAAACTACAAAAATCAATAATTGAACAAAAAGAAGTGCCGGACACATCCAACTTGAACCAGAAACTGCTTATTTTAATAGTGACCTACTGACCTATAATACTGAAATGGAAATATGCATACCATTTTAAGCAAGTGATGTTCTTGTTCTTCCTTGCGTTTCTCAATAATTGATTTCCTTGCAAGAAGCTTTTTGTGCTCTTTATCAAGAATATCTGCTAAACTCGGAAGCACAGCACCTAGTTTTAATGCTTTCAATTGAGAAGGATATAACATTGATCTTGATTTGTTCAAATTGACAGCCAAGACACTCAAGTGATCTTGCAAAAGATCAGATTCAAAACCCTGGAAACAAAAAGGGGTACAATGTTACTCAAAAGGCATAAGAGACAAATAGATAAGATGAATTGGAGTAGAATGAACATTACCAAGTCACCAAATAGAACTGCACCCTTCATATGGTCAACCTTCATAGCAATGAAATTATATTTAGCAGCATCGACAGAGGTCCTCTCAACAACCGAGAAGTCAAAGAAAGGAACCATTTTTGACAAAGTTTCAACCTTCATTGTCTGATACACTTGGGACACCTGAGACCGAAAAACTTTTATACTATAAAAAGGAGAAACTAAACAGACTGAAATGGAAATACACAAAATCCAATTGCTTACCTGTTGCAGCAGTCTTAAAGTAGCTACTTTTTCCAAAGCGGGAACGTAATGAGAAAGCTGTACTTCTGGTACAGAAGATGCTGTAGATATTTTCCCCCCAAGTTTTGCTATCTTTGCCAACAAAGGCTGAACTTTTGACGCCAAATCCAACGGCAGAAATTCATTTTCAAGAATATGGTAGAGATCCCTTACTTCCTGAGTTACATACGTCATTACCCCTTTAGAAACCTGAAATATATATATATGTATATATTAAAAATAATTTAGCCATAGTAATTGTGAGGGAAACTAAAATAGCACCACAGACAAAAAAAATGTGATGACAAGTTAAACTACAAACAATATTAAGCTGTTTTAGCAGATTATAATATAGAACAACAAACAATAGAGTATTAACTGTGATTGATTTTAAGCATTTTTTAGCTGATCAAGAGACTTTGATATTGATACGGATCAAGAGGCTCATTGGGTTGGGCTAAAAGAAGACCAGGACGTATAATGATAAATATTATTATTAGTTATAGTTATAATTATTATTAGTGACTTGTGCACCAAGTTAGGGTAGATCTCAGCTTGGTTAAATAAGGCCATTAGGCCACCGTTTTGTGTATGGTAATTATTATTAATTGCTCTTAGGAACTAGGGCTGCTGGAGCATTATACCAGATTAGGGCTACTGGAGCATCGCACCAGATTATCTTTAATTCAACAGCCGACTTCGGTTGGTTATTGTTTGTGTCATTCATTGTCTTCTATGTGATTTCTTCTTTAGTTCTATTAATATTATCATTGGTTGCTGTTTTCTGCCCTGATTCATATCAATTGGTATCAAAGCTATCTTTCTTGCAACCTGTGGTAGTTTTAAAAAAACAGTGTTGACAAGGTACTGTTCATCAAAAAAAATTCCAGTTACTATTCACTCTGGTTTTTGATTTGGGGCGGTAAGAAGACATCAACAAAATCAGATTTGAGGAAGAGGCACTAATCAGACATGAAATCCGTGATGGGAGAAATCAAAGCATTATGTCAAGAAGGTACCGTTTCTGATTATGATAGTGCCTTTCAATCTTTGTTGAAAAGGGTAAAAATTTCTGAAGAACTGAGCGAGTATGGTGCCATATATCTCTTTATGGTCGGTCTTGAACCAAGAATTAGAGATATATTAATCACATGGCATCAATATAGTTGTCACACGGTTGAAGTTGTGATCTCTTTAGCCTTAAAAAAAGATGCTAATGAGCTGCAAGATTCGTTTTCTCGTTTGATCCTAAGTCTTCATTCTTCATAAAGGATTCGGTGTTTGATTTTAAAACAAGTCTTGACGAAATAATGGAAGGTAATGCATCTTTTAAGGACGGTAAGATTCAAGAAGTTAGTAATGAAGGTGTTGATAATAATTATGACCAAATATCAGTTCAGCTGACTAAGGCAATCGAGAAGAGTATGAAGGATGATGAGAAACATGCTGAATTATTGTCTTTGTTGGGTAATCAACAGCAATATAAACACTTGGTTTCCCAATCGTTGTCTTTTTTTTTTGACAAGTGAATTTTATCTCAGACGCGTATGATGTGTGCTAATCGCACAACGAAAGGGTCCCGCACTAAGCTACCAAGGCTTGAACTGAAGACCTTGGAGTAAATTCCCCCAGGGCCCCGCATAGCAGGTTTAGTGAAACACCCCTGGCCACTAGAGTTTAACCCAGTGGTTGTCTAGCTAGCTACTGTCACAATTAGCAAAAGAAGACAATAAGAATCATGCAGAGTTATTGTCCTTTCTAAATCAGAAGAATTATAATGACGTTGTGTCATATCTGTTTGCTGCAGGAACAATAGCAATCTTGACTAATCCATCTAAGTCCAAACAGTTTGTGTCACGATCAGGACCGACCCAGCCACAGTTAGTTGCTTCAACGACGGCACCAATTGGTCCATTCACTCATGCTCGTAAGATTTTTATACAACCTAAAGTGCTGGTGGCCAGAAATCCAAGAGAACGAAAGATTTGGGACCCCAGAATTATGTTCGGAACGATTTCAAAGCAACACCTTAAGGAAGAGGTGTTTTTGCGAGCGGGAGTAATGATACGGATCAAGAGGCCCATTGGGTTAGGCTAAAAGAAGACCAGGACGTTTAATGATAAATATATTATTAGTTATAGTTATTATTATTAGTGACTTGTGCACCAAGTTAGGGTAGATCTCAGATTGGTTAAATAAGGCCATTAGGCCACCGTTTTGTGTATGGTGATTATTATTAATTGTTCTTAGGGACTAGGGCTGCTGGAGCATTATACCAGATTAGGGCTACTGGAGCATCGTACCACATTATATTTAATTCAACAGCCGACTTCGGTTGGTTATTGTTTGTGTCATTCATTGTCTTCTCTGTGATTTCTTCTTAATTGTATTAGTATTATCATTGGTTGCTGTTTTCTGCCCTGATTCATATCAGATATGAGTCAGCCTATCAATATTAACCAACAGAGTATAAAAGAACTAACATCCACTTTTAATGATCACAAAATAATTGGGTACACATCATAATACAAGAATAAAACTTGTAAATGAATAAAAAAGAGAGCAGAGCAGCAATTTTACCAGATCCGCAAGAAGGGATGACCGCGAGAGCTGCAGAGGGGGAAAAAACAATTTGAGAATGAAGTTAATATATAACAAACCAAAATAAGGTTAGACAGTAGTGATAAATACCACTTCTCTTGTTTCAAGCTTGGCATCTATATTAAATCCAATGAGATTGTACATCCTTAGATTTCGCTCCTTTTCATGTTCCAACTCTAAATGAGATGCAGTTTTCAGGTGATCATAGGGTGGAGCTGCAAGTGCAGCTAACAGAACAGATGATGCAATCAATTGCAGGTCTTTTTGGTTCAGGTTCTTGTTGAAACTCTTTTGAAGTTGGAAAAGTTTAAACCATGCATAAGCATGATACAGATTACTAGAAGAGATCCAAAAGATCTCGGTCAACTTTGCATAATAAACAGCCATCAAGGAAGATTTTGGCATTTTCTTAACCATGCTTGTCAGCCCATAAATATCTTCTACTGAGCGAAAGGCTTCCTGGATATAGAATGGCACGAAACAAAGTTCAAGATTTTATTCAAACCGACAAAATTGACAAGCCCGTTAAAGGTACTGGGCAAAAAACATTATGTTGACTCACTATCATACTTTTATTCTTTCTATTCAAAATTATTAATATCGACACTATTTATATAAAAAGGATATAGATTTCAAGATTTCATTTATGCATACATATGTATGTATGGGCAAAAGAAGGTTATGTTAACTAACTATCATACTTTTTTTTTTTTAAATTTCTTTTTAACATTTACATAGTTTATATAAAATAAAGTACCACATAATTAGAGATTATATGCATTTATTTGAACTTCAGGCTACTTTCGTCCAATTCACCCATCATTTCCATTTGAAGTGTAACGTTTGACCACTTGGCGCAATATATATAGTCAAGCACTGCCACAAACCTGCCAGAGTTCAAGCTCTGTTGCAACTTTAAGCTGCTCAAATCTTGTATCAAGATAAAAATGTAAAGTTTCCGGAGCCGTCAGGTCAGGCCTGTCCCTCTGGTCTCTGTACTTGTTTAGATTTGCAAGGTGATTTCTGATTATCTCACATAGCCTTCGAAACTCAGTTGTCCTTTTGTATTGTTTGCAAAACTGAAAAGCACGATGTGCGGTGTCCTACATAGAAGTAATGAAAGATTACGCTCGATTCAACAATGAAATGATCCTCAAATAAGCAGGGCTCATTAACATAAAATTCTAGCTTGGCCGTAACTAACTAACAACATAACAAGTGATTCCATTACTAAAACCTAGCCTTAACATGTAACAAAAAAAACTCTATAAAACTTAATGCAACAGTACAAATAGAAAAGGACAGATTGCCATCACAGTAAAGCATGAAAAATCATTGGATCAGAAAACTGAAAGTGACACTAAAACCATTTATATCTTTAGAACTACCCAACAAAGCATAAGGCAGTATCAGAGTTTAAATTGCAATGAACCCCATTTGGGAAATATATTAGTCGAGAGTTAAATTTAAGTAGCTTCTATATACTTAAAAGAAAACATATTTTACACCAAAAATTACAAAACTGAACTAAGGATATTGTGTGTATGATACTATAATGTGAGATAACAAGACCACAAACTCAGCAAACTTTTTGAATTTTGAACAATAAAGCAGAACTTACTGCATACAAAGCCATCAACTTGGAATTGTTTCGCAGAATCTCAAGAACTGTTCTATAAGTCTCCCACAAGAACTTAAACCACGGGGTCACAAGCTCCCTATCCGAGCGATCCTTTCCCTTTTCACCACTGACATAACTCAACATTAAATCTTCTGGCC
Source organism: Erigeron canadensis (assembly GCF_010389155.1). Classification (NCBI taxonomy): domain Eukaryota; kingdom Viridiplantae; phylum Streptophyta; class Magnoliopsida; order Asterales; family Asteraceae; genus Erigeron; species Erigeron canadensis. The sequence continues at coordinate 17,905,168 of NC_057765.1, forward strand.
TTTTATCAGCTTCAAGATCATCAACATCCAAAGCTTCTTCTAAAGCCTGTGCTTGGCTACGGGCTAGCTCGGCCCTCTTAGTTGAAAGATCCATAAAGTGTTTTATGACTTCCTCTAATGAATTAACATTAACTTGCTGACAAATTATGCGGTACTGAATCAGACCATCTTTGGCAAATCTACCCCTCCTCATGTCTACACAAAGCTCAATGTACTTGAACATAATCTTCTCATGTGTTTTCTGCCATGCCCTGTACCTCTTTGAAGTTATAAGATCATGAAGAGCTTGAAGTGCATCTTGTTTCTGCCCAACATTTATCAATTCTGCAATCAAACATGTACAGAATCAAAGTTTAGTCATTCAGACATAACACCTATTTTAATTTATTTATTTTTTTAATTTTATTTTAGAATAACCAGACATAACATCTATCTACTATTAACAGGCTCAGAAATTTATATGTGACCTTATAAATTCACATCACATAACTTCAATATAAATAATTACATCCCACTAAACTAAAATAACATTACATAACTTTATAAAATACATGATATACCACCATTAGAAAAATAGAGTTATTCCTATCAATCTCCAGATATTTGACTTTGACAACTTTAACTTATTAGAAAGCGGAAATACAATCTAGCTTAAAATTCCATTCAAGGACACATTCAGTAGTCATACACCAAATCCACAACCATATCCTAAGCAATAAATGGTGTTTTTCTGTTGATATTTTCACTCATTTCCATCTACTTCATGATATTTACCTTCAACCAAAAATCAGCTTCCAAACCCCTCATGAGAGGCGTGTAGAACAAATGTGTGCAAGTCAATAGGTATAAATTTGTTCTATTAAACGCCACTAGCTAAATAAAGTGTAATGGAGACCGAGCCCACAAAATAAAATAAGAAAACTCCAGACCAATACACTTTCTCTCTATCAGCAAGTACAAAAAGGGCTATAACAAATAAATGAATACAATGCAACCCACCTTCTGCTCGTTTCAACGCATTCTCGGGTTTAGCAAAAGTCGCCATTTTTAATCACCGGTGTCTCGTATCTTCTACCAGCTAATATTAACAAGTAATTAAACGTAAACATTAATATTGGGTATAGAAATTCAATGACAATATATGGATTAGAACAGATTAGTGACGTATAATAGCTATATAAAAAGCACTATTTTTCTAAAGCACTGTCTAACAAATATATATATATATAATTAGTAATGCTATTTAATAATAGAAATATATAAATCGATTGACTAGTAAACAAAGAGAAAAGATCTACAAGTAGTAATAACTAATAAGCTATCCATCTAGTCTCTCTTATATATATACTGCGAGTATTGAAGAAAGAAAGAAAGAAATAGAGGATAGAGCAAAACGGATTGATTGAAGTGGAGCGATTAATTACCGTAAGAGTGGATGGAATGAAAATTAGCGGCCACTGTGCAGTTTTTGAACAAAATCAGAGAGAGGGAGAAAGAAAGAGTAGGGTTTTGGCGAGATATTTCCGGGTTGATTTAGTCCCCGGATTTTTTTATTTTATTTTTTTTTTTTTAAATCAACTGTTCAATGGTTGAAGCTCATGCCTCTGGAAACAGAGGTCATGGGTTCGATCCTCATGCCCAGCAAGGCTGGAGGTCCTTTTCTACCTATGGTGGAACCTGGAAGCAGCTTCTCTACCTTTGGTAGAGATAAGGTTGTCTACATATCAACCTCCCCCATACACCGTCGAAGACGGTATTGGGACCCAAAACCCGTGAAAGACGGCATGGGAGTTACTTTATTATTTATTTTTTTTAGAAAAATTTACATATACATTCTATTTTTTAGGCATATATTTATTTTTAAAGTATAAATTTTTAACAACAATAGGACTCAATCCCTGCGCGAGGTATGGGGTGTAAGCTGTAGACAGTCTTACCTCTACACAAAGATAGAGAGACTGCTTCCATAGGGACCTCCGGCCACAAAGGAGTGCAAGACGGAAAATGATAAATGTTTAGAAAATCATACCTGCCTGCCGAGAATCTTAAAAGAAGAAATACCTGTCTGCTGGGTCCGACTACTATGCGGGTCGCACGAGTATCAATCATGCGCCCTACCGATATCTTAGAAACATATTTGACAAAAATACAAATACGAAAGCAACCATATTGAGCATATTAAACAATATAAAAGTAGCCAACTAATAAGTAACTCGAACAAGTAGTGAGAAACAACCAAGACAAACATACATATAAATAAGAAATGACAAACCTGAAATGAGCCCGATTGAGCCAAGGCAATAACGACTTCTAAACAACCTATGGGAAAAAAAGGAACTTATGCCGCCTAGCTATACTAATCCTAGTCCTCTCACCGGCTCTCCAAACCGTTAAACTAGTCCTAGTCACCTAGTCCTCTCGATAAACTCTCATTGGTCATGTCCTCCGACAGACATTTTGGGGGAACAAACACAAGAGTAACCTCCCCCTCGGTTTAAGCCTCTCGAGACTCAAGGCCAAAAACCCCTACGAAAGGTCACAGAGAACCAAAGTCTAAATAAAAAGTCTACTTAATCTAAAACCCATCTGCCTTACCCTCGCATTCCACTACCTCTACCTGGAAGCTCCTCTAGTGCATTCGGAAATCCGTACTTCCACCTCCATCTACCTACCACTCTTCCTGTCACGTCAAAGTCCTCTGTAGCGTAGCTGAGCCACTTCTCTAGTCCAAACCCTCACAAACCTCCTTTGGCAAGGCAATATGGGAAAAGATGACTAAGTTCGCCCAAAAATCCTACCCTACCCTAATATTCTACTCTAATCCTAGTTCTCCATGTCGTCTTATCCGACGTCATGTCCTCCGACAGGCCAAGTTTTATTAGGTCCTTCGCTAATCGATCCTCCCACCTCATATTAGGTCGTCCCCTTTTTCGTATGTCGTCCACGTGAATAGACTCCGCTCTCCTTAGTGGTGCAGTTTCATCCCTTCTCCTAACATGGCCAAACCATTTCAAGCGCTCTTCTCTTAGCTTGTTAATGATGGCCCCTACTTCAAGTTCTGCTCTAAAAACTCCCGTCAGGATCCTATCTGCTAAGGTCTTCCCGCAAGTCCACCTTAACATCCTCATCTCAGCCACCTCTACTCGAATAGCTTGGGCTTTCGTCATCGCCCAACATTCTGACCCGTATAGCATAGCCGGTCTAATAGCCACTCTATAAAACTTCCCTTTCAGCTTTAGCGAGATCCTCTTGTCGCACATGACTCTGGTAGTTGCTCTCCACTTCATCCATCCGGCTTGGATTCGATGTGTCACGTCTTCGTCTATCCCCCCGATTTGTGTATCACCGATCCCAAGTATCTAAAGTATAAATTTTTAAAAGAAATGATAAAGAGGCCTAAATAAATTAACCTAAAATAAAACCTAACCAATATGATAATGACATCTGTCCCTTCTTTAAAACCCATCAATTCTTTCACTGGACTCCCTATTATACCCTTCATATTTTTGTAAAGCATTAAAACTATTGTTGATTTATGTTTCCGTAAAAAAATCATTATCATAGATTACCTCCCTTGAACCCCTCATCATCTATCTTTGCAACGCCGTGAACATGTAATCTATAATACTTATTTTAGATTTGGGATAATCGACTTCTGTATATTGTTGTAGTAGCTTGATTTCTCTAGTATATACTATAAAGTATTGCTAGTGTGTATTTATTAAGTTTTTGTTAAGCGTAAAGATTTCCAAGTGCTTTTTTGATTGTTATATATCGTGTAATTTGTATATTTGTATAAGTTGTAAACGATTTGGTACAACGTTGTGATTCTTTTTGTTTATGGCAATAAAATATACATCCAATCTTTTGGTGAGTATATACATGAAAATACTGGCCGGTTAAAGGATTATGGTGAGGAAAAAAACAATTAATATGATGATCGGCAAAGAAAAACTTCAATTAGTATCTAAGAATTAACAATTAAGGGTATAGTAGTAATAACACAAAATATTTAATGAATCTTTAAATATAATTACAGGTGTCATCTTTTAGTTGTTAGGCTAATTTTTAGGTGTTTTTATTAGGTGTGCTAATCATCTCTCAATTTTTAATGCATACATATAATGTTTCTAAAGCATAATTTGGGTAAATATGTAATTATGCCTAAAAGTATGATATATATGTAAATCTTTTTTTTTTTTTTACATAACATGATACTCGTGTGTTGCAGCAGATACAATTAACAGGAAACGTGTGCAAACAAAAAGAATGAGAAAAACGATTGGTTGCTGCAATAAGGATTTGTGGGTGAATGGGTGCAACGTGGTGAAAGTTTAGGTCGTCCACATTTGTCGGGCTGTCGAAACAAGATTGACTAAGGATATGTCGAGTTGCGGAATCCCTCAAGATAACACACGGTTTCTATATATACTATAATATATATATATATCCGTGAACATAAACACTCGTATTTGGTTAATATAGTGATGCGGCTCTTTGGACAACAATACCCACTTGGTATTCCAAATCCTAAGTTAACCAACACGAGTGTGTGTTTTGCGGTTCTAGCGTGAGACGAGTGACACAACAAAATCTACTAGATTTGTGTGTTCTTAGCTCTAGTAGTTTCTCTCTCGACTCTCAAGATTTTGCTTGTTTCTCACTCTACCACTCGTTCTTAGCTCTAGTAGTTTCTCTCTCGACTCTCAAGGGTTTGGCATGTTTGCATGTTTCACAAAACACGCAAACTGTTTGAGTGTTCTTCTAAGCAAGCAAACTTTTGCTTGTTCCTCAAGAACTCTCAAACCATTTGAGTGTTCTTCTAACCAAGCACATTTTGTTTGTTCCTAAGAACTCTTAAATGACACTTAGGAATATTTGAGTTAATGCTCCTACTGCTGTAAATGCAGAACCAACATTAACTTAATTACCTTTAGAAATATTTAAGTTGATGTTCCTACTGTTGTAAACACAGAACCAACATTAACTGAATTACCATTTATATGTATTGTTTTCATCAATATTAAGTAGTTGCAAAACACAAATAATAAACCGACATATAAACATATATCTATATATATATATAAAGACCCCAATATGATGGTATTTTGGATTAGTCTGTAATTTCTGTGTCGTAATAGCTTTTTGTTTTTGCATTTAGTCGTTTAGCTTCTAGCTAGTATGTCCATTATTTTGGATGTTGCACAAGGTGCATGTTTTGTAAAGTCAATCTAGTAATTCAGCTAGATTGCCTGTTTTGATTGATATATAAAATTATAGCCAAGGGTGACGACCTTTTACCGAACAAAAATATAAAGACCCCAATATGATCACAATATATGCAAAGTTAATTTTATTGATAGACGGTAATTTACAATATAAATTACAAGACTTGAATACAAAATACATATCACATCTATAATACTTTTGTCACCGTGAAACGTGCACCAACAGTCTCCCCTTTGACACTAGCATCTGGATGTGGTCTTCAAGTCTTCGTCTGTCTCCTAAGTGTTGGCCAAAACCCTGTCATCGGGAACTTCAGGTGTTGCATCCACTGGACTCCTGCTCTTCTTTTCAATCACATCATCAGTACCTAGCTCTCGATTAGAGCCTGGCCCTGTTTGATTATCTACCCTAACCTTACCCTCGGGCAACAGTTGCTTGTAAAGATGGCTCATTTGATGCCTTATCTTTTAGATCTAAAAGATCAAGTATTGCATCAAGATATGAATACTTGTCTTGAGCTAAAGAGTCTAACTGATTTTCAAACATGCTCTTATACTAATCAAAATTGAAGTACGTAGCAATGTCCAGGAGCTCACTTCCAACTTCTTCCTCAATGGTTGGTCTGACCTAAATGCCAACTACTTCTCATCCAGTCGGTTGTTCCTAGATACCAGACACTTCCTCTACGGCCGGTTGATTAGATGAAGGAGCATTTGATGTGTCAGCAACTTGGCCCGATTGACTTTGCTGACTCTACTCCCCCTGAGCTGCATTGACGTTTGAGGTCGGAAATCTCTGAGTCTCCTCCTGCTGTCTGGAACCACTCGGATCTTGGTCTTCCTCATCGTCCCTTTGGCGATGTTTGAGAGCGTCGTCCTTGCAGCCAGACTTCTCCCCCTGAGATTTAAGATTTTTGATCTTGTTGTGCATCTCAGTAGACTTTTTACCTAAACTTTTGAGATGCTTAGCTTGACCTTTCAGCAGTTTGTGGTGGAACCCAAATGAGTCAACTATCCCATTAATTGAGTTGATCATTACTTCTTGGGCATCCTGCAGGTCATATTGGCGATTCTCTAGCTCTAGGTGACTTTGTCTTATGAAGTTAGCATCTCTTCGGTGTGACTCTTCTTTTCTTTTAAGCTTGTCAAACAAGCATGCAACTAGAGCTCTCATCCTCTAGATGTCATCAGCTAACTTGGAAACTCTTTCCTTGTTAGACTATGTTTGGTCCAGTTTTGACTAAAACTGACCAGTCTCCAGTTGCATCTGGAGACCAGAAGATTTGTCTAGAAATATAGAAGTCCAGTTGCAATGTACAGTTAATGTAACTGAAGACTTCCTCCAGTTGAGATCTGATCAAACATGAAGACATTCCAATTGAAGTCAAAGACAACAAGTGGAAGATGGAGAATGACAATGGCAGCGAAGCCCAGTTGACATTCTATTCAGATAGAAACTGGAGAGGATCAGTTTAAAGCCTTTACAATGCTTTACACTAATTACGAGGAAGGCCTTTTTGCTTTATGCAACTTTATATTGACAATATCATTTGTCTATGATTAAAGTGCAAAAGTGCATAAAGCAGGTTGGATAAAGTAACATCTTGACTTACCTTATCAAGCATTTCAAAGAAATTCAACTTGTTTCCTTAAATGTTGTCAACCATATCTATACGACAAAGTTGGAATCCCAATACCAACTTTGTCTATTCATACATTGCAGTATTCTTGGTGACTTGTGCAATATTCTCTCAATCGCAAAAAGGAACATTTCACAACTTTAATTGTTTCAATTGTTAAGAGAATTTTCAAGTATTAGATCAATTGTATTTCATAGGTTGTTAGGATATTTACATTCGTGTATTATCTTAGTTCCGCAACAACCTTGTATTTTATTTAAAGATAATAAATAAAATACACTTGAAAATTACATATTGTCTCACTAATTTACTTTACAAGTACTTTACCGTATTGCATTGTATTTATTTATTTACATTGTCACCTTAATAAGTAACCTCCAGATTACCTGTTATACTACACACTTGTCACACCCCGACTAAGGCGGAAAACTCATGATGCGACGCATAGTACACGCGTCATGGATATTACGTAGAGTAGCTACATGAATACTTAAATAATCACACATTTCATAAAATCCAAACACAAATATCCAACATAGAGTCAAGATTCAAATAAAACATAGATAAACTCCCACACAGGGGAATAACACATAAGCATAGTGCCATAGTCTAAACATATAGTAACATAACAAAACATAAGATATGCAGCTCCAAAACCCTAGTCTGGTCTGCTACAGGTCACCATGCTATGCTCCTTAGCCACCTCTAATGCGGTTCAAATGTTCACCTGAAAGGATACTCAAAAAGCGTCAACACAATGGTTGGTGAGTTCGTAGGTTTTGTAAACAAGTATCAAGTTATGTGCCAGGTCGAAATATCATCAAGATCCACTCAACAATATGGCTATCAACTTACTTATGATAGTAAGAATCAAGTATCTCTATACCACAAGCACTTACAGTATACCAGGCCTAAGGTGCAAGTATCAAGTATCAAGTATCTCAAATCTGGTGCCTCACAAGTATCATGTATCAAGCATCTCAAACTCCACCACAAGTATCAAGTATCAAGGATCAAGTATCAAAGTGCACATCATACAGTACAAGTCAAATAGCCATAAATGATGATAGATACAAAGGCACGAGTATCCTTCCACCCCAAAACATATAAAAAGAGGGGCTACGAAACTCACCTGAGCGGTAGCAACAAGATTAAGCTACGCAAGATATCAGAAAGCAAGTAACCGGTACGCAACAATCTGTTACAAGTTATCACAATTAAGTATTCATTCAATATAGGTAAACGTGCTCATAATGTGTCGCCAAGTGTTGACCATGTTGTCCAAAAGCGTACTAGTTTGACTTTGACCACATTTTACAAGTTTGACCAAAGTTGACCAAATTACGAGTTGGACTAAGTTGACCAAATCGATTAAAGCTGACCAAAGTTGACTAAACTGACCAAAGCTGACCAAAGTTGACTACAGTTGACTAAACCAACCAAAGTTGACCAAAGTTGACTAAATCGAGGTAGTAATCGAAGTCCGAGGTCTCAATTTGAAAGTTGAGGTCTTAAATTTAATTCGGGGTCTTAAATTGAAGTTGGGGTCTTTTTTTTGCAATTTAGGGTCTTAATTGAGATTTGGGGTAGTATTTCACTAAAAAACAAAATTGAAATTGAGACGCTAAATTGAAATTGCGAGGTCGTAAATCTCAATCGCGAGGTTACAAATTTTGGGGTCTTATTTCATTAGAAGACAAAATAAAATTTGTAACAACCCTCAATTTCCAATTAGGATAATTTACTTGGACTTATCTAGGTCCTTATCCCTAGAAGTTTATTAAGAGAATCGACCTTCTAGACATTCAAAGCATAGCGATAATTGCCCCCTAGTACAGTGAAATGCCTTAAAAATGCCATAAACAATAACTATAATCATTCAATACGATCTCAAGCTATAAATTAGTTCTAATCAAACTTGGTGAAATGTCGATGAACCAAAAATTTTATTTCGAGAATTTGAGTTACATAAATAATTATACAAGACTCTAAAGTTGTGATAATAACCAAAAATCCCTATAAATGTCCAACAATTCAAACACAAAGCTAATTAAAGTACATTTGAGCACAAAAATATAATGACCATCTTGAAAATAGATTTATAAATTATTATGTACATAATAGTAAGCTTGAATAATAATAAGTACATAAATATATTGCAACATTTAAATAAGTCTTCCAATTAAAAGATATGCATACAACTTAAACTTATTATAAATATAAACTCTTATAAAATTCACCAATCAACATACAACTAACCCACTTATTATTACACTCTCCTCCATGTCTTACACTCACATATACATACACCTATACATGTATATTGAATCTAGTCATTTATGCATCCAAATACATTACAACATTCAAAATCCACACCACCAACCTTTTACTAACCAATGGCCACCTCTCCACCACTCAACTCAACCAATTAACAAGTCTCTAACACCCCACAACCCTCTAATTTTCGTGCTCCCTCCCCTCTACACTCTCACTTTTCATTTCAAACACACACATAACTCCAAAAACTCTCTCCAACTCTCTCTAATTTTCTGCACTTTTTTTTCTCTTTATCGGTTCAAACAAGCCAACAAGGAGCTCAAATCTAACTAATCTAATGTAATAATAAGTTCCATTGATCATCCAACAACTAGTATCATGTATGGTGGAAAAATGGGGTTGATTCGGAGGCAACAAGGTCACAAAATCAGCCTCCTAAAGAGGCTGATCGGCAACAGCAAAAAGGGGCAGCAAACAGCCCCTATCTCCTAACTTTCTTTTGATTCTTGATCATCAATGGGTACCCAACATGTTCTTGTTTGTTCATCATCCTTTCTTTCATCTTGTAGCTTATTTTCTCTTCTTTTCAAGCTTTTTACAGCCAATAAACAACTTCAACGGCAACCAATAAAATGGAGACCCAACAACACTCTTAATCTTCTTGTTTTGATCTTCAAAGGTTGATAACTTGTAATCTTTTGATTATCACTCTCTTTATCTTTCATTTTTATCACTAAAAACACATACATCTTCACATGCATCAATATTTAAAAGATTGATCTAGAAGAAATAATTATGAATGCAAGAGATAATAATGGATTTAGTGTATGCATGATAAGATTTGCATTAATTTAGGTTTATTTTGATTTGGGATTTGAGATGGATGTTTGGATAATGATTGATGATTTAAAATTGATAATAAGAATCTGTAAACTTGATGATAAAATAATACAAAAAAAAGAGTGATAATCTTGTAAGTGATCAATTAAAGTGTTAATTAAGCAAGAAAGGTCATTGGTGGGTTGATATGATCAAGAACAAATCTGACAGAATCCATTTTCCGTCATAGAACGGGTAAACTGGGCATGTGAGGGCATTTTCAAGCAAAACTATAAAAATAAAAGTTGTAGACAAATGAGTTAAGATTAACCTCCAACCAGAATTACTCAAAAATATTGAACCAAACGAAAGATATGATTTTTCTACTGAAACTGGTCAAAACTGTAATTTGGTATGAATATTTTATAAACTTTAACAATTTTTATCTCCTAATCCATAAGGTTCCAGGAGGTCATACTTGGTGGAAAGTAATTTCAAAGTATAGTGAACTTAAAATAAAATCATGGGATTTTTCTAACAATCAGAACATCAAGATCTTTTATAAAACTTCTGATGTCGCAAGCATTGCCCATTCGGGATAGTTTGTGTTTGGATAATATTTAAGGACACCAAACATGATCTAAAAATTCAGCAAAAATTCACAAAAATACTAGATACATATAAGTCGCTATGTAAAAATTATGAAGGCCCAAATAATTCGTCTTGAGCCCAAAATAGTAGCCAACATTTCATAAAAATCTGTATTAAAAGCAGAAAATTTGAAAGCAAACTAACCATTTGTATAATGGGCTAAAAGATGCACTAAAGACCATAATGGGCTAACCCGGCCCAAATACTAAACCCATAGAACCATAAATCAGTAGGCCCACTTGGCCCAACAAACCATAAAGTCCAATAACCAAAATAACCCGTTAAGCACGTAACCCAAATAAGGTTAAGCCCAATAACTAAATTAAGCCCAAGTCACTTAAAAACCCATCACATTTTGGCCCGATTGATAATGGCCCATAACACTTAAACGAATTTCATGAGATAAGTGTAATCAAAATAAAACAAAGAGAATTAAGTGAGATAGGCATAAGTAATTATGTTAACCAAGCTATATATTGATATCACAAATGCCAATTCGCGCTAAAATCAGTTACACAACAAATGATGAATAAGGATAACATAACTTAAGATGGCATTTCTATATGATAACCTAATATATCAAGTGAAACCACAAATGAAGCCAAGTTACCAAAAATCTAACAACTTATAACTACACATGTAATGAAACTAACCTTTCTCACCATAAATCTCTACAACCAAAACGATGCGAATGTTAGCAATATACTTGGATCCCACAATTTATAGCAACATAATGAAAGTGGCATTTCTAGGTAATGGCTTAAGATAGAAACTAATATATATTAGTCCTCTCGTAGGGATAGTCTTAGCTTTGAAATATGGATGAGGACCATGATGGAATATATGATCAAGGAAGCAATAGATGGGAAGTACCCATTTTGGATAAATAGATATAATGCTTGGCATATCAAGGTGAGTCATAGCCCCCTTTCAAACTATTTTATGTGTTTAACTATCGGGGTGAAAAGCATGATATATAAATGAAATTGCTTTTATATACATATATATATAATGATTTTTGATAATATGATTATGAAATGAAATTATTTTGTATGTTCAATGTGATAAATGTTTTATGATGAGCTTGAGTTTTGTCAACCTGTTTTCTTTTGGTACACTACTATTTACTCCGAAAGTGGAGGCCTGTAGTTAGAGAGTTACGCAACTAGGTTTCTTCCACCCACCCATAAGTGTAACGGTGGAAGGTTGGTTGCCTTTGTGACGACCCTCACTTCCAGTCCGACCATAGTGGTGCTCTAGCTACCTTAAATTTGAATGGTCGTCTCCATGGCACGACCCTATTATTATTAATACGACAATTGATTGACAGCTTGTGCTATGAAATGAATTATATATATATATATTGTTGGACTTGATAAAATGGTAGTAGTAGTGGCTCAAGCATTTACTCATGAAAAAAAAATACTTGAGTTATGCCCTTGTGGCTAAATGAAATTGATATTATTATGTTGAATATTATGAATTGAACATACGGTTTGGGTATTGGACCCTATATGGAATCTTGAAAGTTGTTGAATTTGGTGATAATGGAATATTGATAACCGAATGATTTTGGGTATGATATACGATAAATCGATTGATATATTTTCTCTCATAATGATTTTGATAAATGAAAACTTTATAAGTTACCATGGATTCTTCCAAGTCTGGAAATGACATTATAGTATTTGGAAAGCTTGATGGTTTGATATGAGAATTTTGTCGGTCTTATGGTTTCGGAATTTCGAAATGTAACAATAATATACTTTCTAAGTGTTAAAATGGGCATGTACCAAGATTTATATAAAAACCTATGCACTCACCAACTATGTTTTCGTAGTTGACACTTTTTCTTCATGCTTTTCAGGAAATAAGCTTAAGCATTGAGGATTTATATGCTTCATGATTATTTGCATTTCACTTTGGAGTCAAAGATCAAACCTTGTGATAGGCAATGGAATCCGCCTTGATCATTGTAGTATACTACTTCATGTGCTTGTTATTTGTTTCGTGAACTTAATATTCAAGTACGGTGGACGCATTTGTACTTGGAAATTGGTTCACGTGCTTGTACATTAGTAAATTCTTTTATCAAATAAACCTATGGTGAATTTTATTTATAATCCTTTGTTTTGAATACTCGACTTTCTGTACATCTCATCGTTCCGCCTTAGTTAGGGTGTTACAAAATTGGAATAGTGAACGGGGTCGTAAATTTGGTGACGAGGTCGCAAATTCCCAATTTTGTTCTAGAAAACCCTAATCGTTTCTTTTGATTGGAAATGTGTTTTTAACATCAAATTGTACTTTTAGACCCACAAATATGATGGGAAAACAATACAAAAGTCGGAAACTCGATAACGGCCTTAAATCTTAAAGACTTATTTGAACAAAATTTACAAAAATTGTATAAAAATCCTTAAATCTCAAGATTTTGTTAACGAAATCATACGAAACTTTGACAAAAGTTGTAATATATGTTTCTAAACGTTTTGGACGTAAAAAGTTCGATACTTGGCGTGTGTAGTGTGTGTATTATAAGAAAAACCAAAAATATCACATGTGTATCTCCCGAACTTTATCCTTAATCTCCCTAAGCTCAATTCTACTCTCTCAACCAGTCATCTCTCAAATCAAACCTGTTCACAAACCTAATTCCATTAAGTACCTTAAAGTTCATACTAACGATTCATTTATACCTCAAAATCATGACAAACGAATGGGGAATAAGTCACAAATAAATCACTCATCATATTCCCCTACACTTAAACCTTTGCTTGTCCTCAAGTAATCTCTAAATCAATCTTAAATCATAGTTAGGAACTAGCTTTTGACAAATCAGAGCTACTAGACACATTTCTTACGCTAACATCTCTTTTTCTCCCCCACACTTACTTCGTTCACACCTTTATCGTTTATGCATATGTCTAATGCAATCACTAACAATTCAATTACCATGATTGATAGCTAGTATAGATTAAGGCCAACAACTCATAAGCAATCCTAGTAAATAATTATTATTAATGTGTTTTTGCTTTTCCCTTCTTGAAATTCTTCCATTCCATAGCTTGCACTAGTTCTACTAATCAATGATCTTATGACAATTACAATCTAGGATAAACATCTTTAAGATTTAAGACAACGGTGAATAGGTCTGCAGGCATTGCAACAAAGAGACATAACTTAACTTAGGTCAGGGTGTACATCATTCTATTTTTGGTGCCAAACTGTGTAAGTGATCAAGACAACGGTGACAGGTTGGTACAAACACAACTAGATAACTTAAAGCATATTACACCCTTTTTAGATATATCGCCTATCCAAAGATATTTTTACTATTATTAAGCATAACTTAGCCGATAGACCCCCAGATGGGTCACACTATCATCAAAAATCCTTACTAGATGCAATCTACTTCATGAAATTTAAGGATTTTTATAAATCATAAAGGTTCTAGCCCACACGGCCGTTATTAATTTATCTTAACCTAGGACTACAAATGAAATTGCTACAACTTCCTCTAATACGTACCATCAATCGTTTAAACTTAAGTCCAGTTTATCATGCATGAAACATTGCTTTATCACTTAGGGTATATTTATATAATGCTAAGGATTCAAGAGATGTAGCTTAAAACAGTATCTACAACAATATGCATCATTTCTGTCTAACAGTTAACTAGTCTCAAAACCATACTAAATTCCATTTCAAACTCTTTTCAAACTAAAAGTCTGAAATTTTTTCCTATTTTATGCAAATCTTCCCCCACACTTAAATGTTACAATGTCCTCGTTGTAATGAATAACTTATGTCATAAAGGAAAATGGGAAAAATTCAAAAGAAAAGAGTAACGAAACTTCCAGGGTTTCCTTGGCCGTATTCTTCCATGAAATCAAAAGCAATCCTCACTCGATAATTCTCAATGTCAAACACACTTAAACAGACATCAAGGCTGTTATATAGAACATAACATCATAATCATTAAACATAAAGCATTGCAAATGTTCGTTAATTGTCCTGTTACCCTGCATACTTGGGGGGGGGGGGGAGGTGTTTTGTTTGATTTTTGTGGTTGTTAAGAAAAGATAAAGGGAAAGGGATAAAAACCCTTTGTTGACCAGTCAAACCTGGCCGGCGCACGATAAGAAAAATAATAATTTTGTTTTTTTTCAAAATTCTAGAAAAATATTCGCCCCCCCCCCCAGGTACTTACCAGCGGCACTGGGCTTACTGCTAGCGGCGCTGGAACTTGACCAGCGGCGCTGGTACTTGACCAGCGGCGCTGGTTGATGCCCCACCGGCGCTGGTTACTCCAAATTAGCTTAAAAACTTACCTTTTACTTTCTTTCTGAGCTCCATGATCTCCCTTCATTCTCTAACCTATAATATTGATACAAAATACAATTCTCCTGTTCCTAAAAAGCTACGTTAGTACCTATCCTAAAAATTCTAATCTGTTTAAGTCATTTTGAAAGTGAACTCGTCCCGTGGGTCGACTTCCCTTTCTCCTACCTCTTGGTTATATACCTTAACTCTTTGTCCAATAACTATAAAACTATCTCCATTTTTAGCCCTTAATTCTACGTAACCTGAAGAATATACTCTAAGTAATAAGTATGGCCCTGACCATTTTGGTTTGAACTTAGGTGATTTAAGTTTGAACCTAGAATTGAAAAGTAACACTAAATCTTCCTCAAACCTTTTAGCCTTTATTCTCTTGTCATGCCAAGCTTTTGTCCTTTCTTTATACAACTTCAAATTTTCATAAGCCATCCACCTAGTTTCATCTAATTCGTGAAGCTGTAAAAGTCTCCTATCTCCTGCCTCAAACATATCAAGATCAAGGTTCTTAAGTGCCCAATAAGCCTTATGTTCTATCTCTAATGGCAAATGACAAGTTTTGCCATAAACTAACTTATATGTTGTTGTTCCTATCGGTGTCTTATATGTTGTCCTAAATGCCCAAAGTGCATCGTCTAACCTAAGTGCCCAATTTGTTGGGTTATCGGTAACCATCTTCTCTAAGATTCTCTTAAGTGCTCTATTTGTATTCTCTACTTGTCCACTAGTTTGAGGGTGGTAAGCTGTCGAAAATCTATGGTTAACTCCATATCTTTTAAGCACTTTCTCTAATTGAGCATTAGCAAAATGACTACCCCTATCACTAATTAAGGCTTTTGGCATACCAAACCTACTAACCAAATTCTTTAGGAAATTTATGATAGACTTGGCATCATTTGTAAAGCCTTGGCTTCAGCTCACTTTGACACGTAATCTACTGCTACTAGTATGTACTTATGAGATGGTGGAAACGGTCTCATAAAATCTATGCCCCAAACATCGAAAACTTCAAATACCTGTATGCCTTTCTGTGGCATCTCATCTCTCTTGGTTATTGATCCTTGTCGCTGACATGCATCACACAAGCTAACTAGAGTTTTGGCCTCTTAGAAGATTCCAGGCCAATAGAATCCTGCTTCAAAAACCTTCTTTGCTGTTGTTGTTGGTCTATAATGTCCTCCCCTGGGCCCTGAATGGCAGTCGTATAATATCCTCCTACTTTCACTTTCTGACACACATCTCCTAACCATACCATCTGCACAAATTCAAAACAAGTACGGTTCTTCCCAAATATAATGCTTAAGGTCCGAGAAGAACTTTTTTCTGTGGTAATAGTTAAATGCAGTGGCAACACTCCTGCAGCTAAGTAGTTTGCTATATTAGCAAACCATGGTGCATCGTCCTTATTTTCTACTTCTACTCTCATTAAATTTTCTTCTGGGAATGATGCTCCTATTTCCTCATGATCTACTTCCTCTTCATCTAAATTATCTAACCTACTGAGGTGATCTGCAACTAAATTCTATGCTCCCTTTTTATCCTTAGTTTCTAAATCAAATTCCTGAAGCAGTAACACCCATCTAATTAACCTCAGTTTTGCATCCTTCTTGTTAACTAAATATCTAATGGCTGCATGGTCTGTAAATATGGTAACTTTTTGCATGACTATGTAATTCCTAAATTTATCTAAGGCAAAAACTACTGCTAGCAACTCCTTTTCGGTGGTAGTGTGATTCCTTTGAGCTTCGTTCAGGGTCTTACTAGCATAGTAAATCGGCCTAAAGTGTTTGTCCATCCTTTGTCCTAAAACTGCTCCTACGGCATAATCGCTACCATCACACATGATTCCATAAGGTGATTCTTAAGTTTCTTAAAGGCTTTTACACAATCTTTATCAAAGTCAAACCTAACTTCTTTCTCTAAGAGTTTGGTCATTGGTCGGGCTATCTTGGAAAAATCCTTGATGAACCTCCTATAGAAACCTGTATGACGTAAAAAACTCCTAACTCCTTTCACATTAACGGGGACTGGTAACCTAGCCATAACGTCAATCTTAGCTCTATCTACTTCTATTCCTGCTTTGGAGACCTTATGTCCTAACACTATTCTTTCCTTAACCATGAAATGACATTTCTCCTAATTAAGAACCAAGTTGGTTTCTTCACATCTAGCCAACATCTTATCTAAATGCCTTAAACATGAGTCAAACGAATCTCCAAAAACTGAAAAATCGTCCATAAAAACTTCTACTGACTTCTCCAACATATCTTGAAAAATCTCAGTCATACAGCGCTGAAATGTTGCTGGTGCATTACATAATCCAAAGGGCATCTTCCTATAAGCATATGTTCAATAGGGGAAAGTAAAAGTTGTCTTTCCTTGGTCTTCAGTATGAATGGGAATCTGCAGATACCCTGAAAAACTGTCGAGAAAGCAAAAATACTCGTTCCCTGCTAGTCGCTCCAACATTTGGTCCATGAATGGTAATGGGTAATGGTCCTTCCTTGTGGCCTCATTAAGCTTCCTATAGTCTATGCACACTCTCCATCCTGTAATGGTCCTAGTTGCTATCAATTCGTCATTCTCATTAGCCAATACTGTTGTCATTCCTCCCTTCTTAGGAACGCAGTGAATATGGCTTACCCATTCGCTATCCGAAACGGGGTAAATTATCCCTGCATCTAACAGCTTAATTACCTCCTTCTTCACTACTTCTTTCATGTTTGGGTTAAGACGTCTCTATCTTTGCACTACTGGCTTCGAATTGGCCTCTAGGTGAATCCTATGGTTACAATACGATGAGTCTATACCCCTAATATCTGCTACTTTTCAAGCAAATGCTTTCTAATGAGATCTAAGTACCCTCATCAATGCATTCTTCACTTTCGTATTCAGTTTTGACGAGATAATGACCAGAAGTTGCGACTTCCCTTGCAGGTAGGCATACTCCAATCCTTGCGGTAACGGTTTCATTTCTAGATCTGTAGGCGGTTCTTCTAGCGAGGTTACTAGGTTATTGGGTGTTTGCACCAGGGCTCCATCAAATTTATCTTCTTCTAATTCTCCTAAATCCCAAGGGCGTTTTGGTGATCCTATTCCTAAGATTTCTTCTATCTCCTGATTTGCTTGGGTGTCTATTTCCACTATCTCTACTTCTTCGGAACATATTCCTATTTCATCTTTTCCTAGGTCCGGGTCTCCTTCCATGGTCAAACTCAGCTTCCTCCTACCATTTCCTATGGTAATCCTATGTTCTGCTACTTCTATTACGGCTTTGGCGGTATTTAAGAAAGGATTACCTAAGATTATTGGCACTTTCTTATCTTCAGGTATGTTCATGACCACGAATTCTGCCTGAAAATGCAGATCTCCTACTGTCATAATTATGTTGCCAGTCTTTCCTAAAGGACGTTGAAAGGTCTGGTCTGCTAACTTAATGGTCATCAAGGTCGTATTCAAAGCTTTATTACTTAACTGAATATAGATAGACCAAGGCATAAGGTTAATACTGGCTCCAAAGTCTGCTAAACAATCAGAAGTAATTTGGTTTCCTAACATGCAAGGTATGACAAAGCTGCCCGGATCTTCCAACTTTGGTGTGATGAACTCATCTCCTTCTTCCAGAATTCCCTTGACTTTCTCTATTCTGTGCACATTCTTCGACACCCTGTCTTCCTTTAGCATGTCCTTGATGTGCCTTGTATATCCTAGTGTTAACCAAAACCAATTCTGTAAACGACATCGTAACCATCGTGCCCCAGAGTGTATCCTTCAAAATTTCCGCTTTCTGCTCCACTCGATTCTTTCTCAGCTTTTGCGGATACGGAACTGCTCTGCTATAAGGTTTAGATTGCATTTGGGAATCTGATTTGGGCGGTACCAGCGGCGCTGGTGCTGAATCTGGGCGTACCAATGGCGCTGGTAGGGTCACCAACGGCGCTGTTGGCCTTTTCTAGACGGAGAGCGGTGCTGGCTTGATGACCAACGGCGCTAGGTGACTTTCTAGAGCCACTAGTGGCGCTGGGGTTGTTCCCAGCGGCGCTGGTTCCTTCAGTATAAGTTTCAGCGGCGTTGGAGCTGCTCCAGCGACGCTGGTTCTTCTGTCCAGCATTTGTCTCCTTGCTATTTTGCCTCACCGTCTCAGTTTCCTCTTCTTCCTCTGCTGGTTCTTCTTCATCATTCTCTTCTTCAGTCTCTAGAAGGTTCTTGGGCGATTTTGTTGCTTTCCCTGACCTGGTGGTGATTCCTTTCACCGTTTCAGCCTTTGGGAACAGCTGACCAAACATTAGATCCATCATTTTCGTGACCTTGCCAAATTCTTCCTTGAGTTCTCGAATGTTCCAGTTAGTTTCTTCATTCCTTTCCTTCGAGCTTTGTACTAGCGTGTCGAATTGCTTTTGCAAACTCTTCATATTTCCTTCAATTAACTTTGATTTCGACCAATCTTTGTCTAAATTTCTTTTTGCTATGTCATCTAGAGCTGCATAGCTGCTATTCGCGGTCTTGTAATTGAACGATCCTCCACTCATCAAATCCAAGTTCTTCCTTGTCTCGCTCGTTCCTCCACTATAGAAGAGTTGCACTAACTCTTCTCTGCTCCTTTCGCGACCGTAGCAAGCTCTCGACATATTCTTTAGTCTCTTCCATGCTTCACCCATCGTTTCGGATTCTGTTTG
Source organism: Erigeron canadensis (assembly GCF_010389155.1). Lineage (NCBI taxonomy): Eukaryota > Viridiplantae > Streptophyta > Magnoliopsida > Asterales > Asteraceae > Erigeron > Erigeron canadensis. Next base: position 17,924,800 of record NC_057765.1, read on the forward strand.
GGAATTATTCTCCACATCTAGTTCTCTGACTTTTCGCAGCTCGCGTGGGTAAAATCTGTTGCAAAACGCTTCTTTCAATTCCTCCCAAGTCTTGATTGAATTCGGATCTAGCTCTTCCAACCATGTTAATGCGATTCCTTGCAATGAATACCTAAACATTCCTAATCTAACTGTTTCTTTTGTACCTGTCCCGTAGTTGAAAAGTCGACATTCCTCTTTAAATCGTGATTGGTGATGGTACGGATCTTCATTTATCTCACCATCGAACTCCAGGCTCTGTACCATGCTGATGTGAGTAGACTTGGCTGAGAAAGGAACGCTCGCCTCAGGTACCTTAATGCCACATTAGGGGTTTCGGGGACTTTCCTACTTTTTTTTAGCATTGATTCTTCTACTTCACTATCCTTAGCCATCCTACCTATTCCTTATTGCTACTAATATTCTGAAATGGAAAACTAGAAAACTAACAGTAACTTATCGCTAACTATTCTAACCTTTCCTTTATTTCAAAGCTCTCCGGCAACGGCGCCAAAAACTTTGATGTGCGTTTTTATTAAACTACCTGATTTTTAAGTTTATAATTCAAGGTTTTACCTAATCTATCTTAAAACGTAACTAAGAGCAGTGTACTCTATCTGGTGTTAATATAGTCTAGGTAAGTCCAGGTTCGTTCGCAAGGAACTTAAACTAAGGGAATTAAAATACTTAAAATTAAGATTACAATTTTCTTTTGGGGGTTTCCTAGTCAACTAATTGCATATCAATTTAAAGACAATAATAAATGTAAAAACTGACATTCGTATGGTTTTGATTAACATGCTTAACAGTGGTTGTAGTTGAAGTTGTTGAACGACTCTTTTCATATTCAGATTCTCATTCGATTCACTTGAATTATTTAGCCTGATTGCCGTTCGACTGGTCAGACACTTTAGTGAGTTCTTGTTAAGGTCGCTCACTGAGCATTAAAAATTGAGCTTGTAACTATGACTGTAATCTTTTATGTAAGTCTTGATTCTTGTTAAAGTTTTAAGACATTGATTACCCTAACCATTTGGATCTAGTTTCCGTTCACCAGATCAGCTAGATTAACCTAATTAAACACATACTCGTTTGAACCAATTATTAATATTCAATCAAATGTCCAGTTATAGATCAAATGATTACACTAATTAAAGACTGACCAATGTTTCACAACCAGATTAAAATGACCCTAGAGCCGTTGATCAGTTCGACTCAACCAAATCAATAAAAATCAGTTTGTATATGAAAACCAATAACAATTCAGATTCAGATAAATATGGATCTGCGATTTAGCATAGAAACTGTTCAACAATCAACCATAATCAACAATCAAGTCATGTTTACATCACATCCAAACGAATGTCTAGTAAATTAGCTACTCATAGGCTGAGTAGCCATGAACAATCTGATAAAATAGAATAACATAAAATCTAGAGATAACGAAAAGAAAGAAAGAATATAGAACCGGGTGATTATAAATCACAAGGTTGGATTCCAAAAACTTGATGTGTTAAATCGAGTAATAAAATTTATAAAACATGAACTACTAGAAAACTGACTACAACACACTTACAGACAGTGAACCCGTTCGTATGCAGTATAGTTAACCGGTAAATCCGAGGTCGAACACAAGAACTTCGTAACGCGATTGTTAAAAATAAAGTGATTCAGAAAATGGGGGGTCTTGTGGCCGAGTTGCCACGTTGCAGTAGTTATAAGAAAAAGTTAGTAATCCTGTAGGATTAATCGCAGAGAGAAGTTTTTGTTGTATTTAAACAATAATTTAAAAGGACACTTGCTTGGATCAGCTCACATGCCAATTATCGGATCAAAACATTACTTGCATTTGTTGAACGACTCAAATGATAGACAAGACGAACTTCCGTTATACTTGACACTTTAATTGCTTCAAATATAGTTATCGCTTCCGCGTTTAATTTCTATTCAAAACAGTTAAGCATTAAGAACCTGAGTTGATTTTTTTACGATTTAACTAATAAAAGCTTTCTTCCGAATTGCTTATTCACCTAATCAGATTCCTCTATCATAAGTGTTTACACATTCAAAGTGAATTTTATTGTTTAAAATCTTTATCGTTAGTTTATTCCGAACTTCAACGACTTTAAGTTAATTATAGACTGATCAACCTTTTCATAAACCAATTGATAATGACATAGATTTCTTCGGAACTTCTATATACAATTATCAATCAATAAATATAAAATATTTAAACTCAAATTAATATGGATCTTCGATTAAATATAAAAATCTTGTTCAACAATTACAAGTAACATCAAAAAACCCTATGACATGTTTACTACCCAAACGGGTATTTAGAGATTAGCTACTCATGACAAGACAAATAAAACAAACAATCATCTAATAAATATAATTCATAATAATAATAATTGTATAGTAATAAGTCTTGCAATAAACAACTAATAATTATAATAAAAGAGTTGGGAAATCGAACGAAAAATTGTGACTGCTGTGATTATGAAGTCGAAACGATAACTCCAGGTGGACCTTCAAATTGTTGCTGCTTCTTCCGAAAAATCAAAGACAATTGTCTTATTCGGCACCTCAAATTAATTCCCCAGCACCTCCTTGTTGAGCTGCTAATAATAAACTATATATATAGTTTATTGATATTGATGATGTGCATGTGCTGCGTACAAAACGAAGGGGCCGTGCCGTCTTTTTTTTTTCTTCTGGGCCGGATGGACATAAGTGGGCCAGGCCCACTTAGCTTTCTCATTTGCTAGGCTGCTGGGCTTTGAACAAGGGCATAAGCCAATTCTATCTTTCTTTCTTCTGGGCTGGTCCATGAGGTGGGCTAAAGCCCACTTTTGCTTTCCTTTTCGGCAGAACATACGAACGAGCACCACTAATTATTTCCAATTCAATATAATTTTGTTCTTTGACTTTCTTGACCGCAAGTTACATGCTATCTTCATCCAAACAATCCGGAAATCATCCGTTAGCACTTATTTCACCTCAAGAATGTCGTTTTCTTCAGAATTACGCTCAAGTACCTGTTATTTCCCTGAAACACTAACAAATACCATAAACGCAACAAATGTATACTAAAACGACTCATAAAACATGCTAAATCAATTACATTCAACGTGGGAAATGGGTATAAGATACGACATATCAATTCCCAAGCGTCTGATGATGTTAGATTTGCTCTGGAGTGCTTGAGAGGTCCAAATTCTCGATCCCTAGCCGTCACTTTCGATCTATGTGCTCTGCTTCTCTTTTTAGGGTTTATAATGGGGTATATATAGGCAAAATACGAAAAACCCTAATTCTGCCAACCTAGCTCCAGCGACGCTGGCAATGTGCCCAATGACGCTAATGATGCATCTGAAGGGACCAGCGGCGCTGGTTGGGTCACCAGCGGCGCTGGTGTGTTACCTGAAGGGGACTAGCGGCGCTGGCTGTGTCACCAGCGGCGCTGGTATGTGTCCCAACGACGCTGGTTGTTCCATTTCGCACACGTTTCCTTGTTTCAGCTCCTATTCGTCACATGTGTATCTCCCGAACTTCATCCTTAATCTCCCTAAGCTCATTTCTACTCTCTTAACCAGTCATTTCTCAAATCAAACTTGTTCACAAACCTAATTCCATTAAGTACCTTAAAGTTCATACTCACGATTCATTTATACCTCAAAATCATGACAAACGAATGGGGAAAAAGTCACAAATAAATCACTCATCATCCTTTCGATGAGAAAACGTTTAAACATCTTATCAGCGAATGGGGAATGCTAAATCCCTAAAACTGGAGATTTTGTTATGAACACTTTAGTGACACTGATGAAGTTCTCCAGTTGAGGAGGTCCAGATGATCTTTGCTCGCGAGGATATCGAACGCCTTTGTGATACTATCCTGACACTAATTGATCTCTGGGTCATCATTCTAGGGGGAATAGACTCAAAATATTTTTCTGACCAAAATTGTTTTTGTTTGAAAAATTTGCAACTGGAGAGTTCTCCAGTGGAAACTGGCACTGTATTACTACTCCAGTGTACATGTTTGTCTTCTCTTAAACTGGAGGTCAACCAGATTTTCATAACGGTAAGAATACTTGGTCAATATTTATGACACGTGAAAACACTCAAGTATTTTGATCCACTTACAACTGTCACATGACGTGTCATGACTTTTTGGGAAGAAAATGCACTTTTTATTGGAAAATGAAAGTTCGTGGGCGCGTGGGAATACCAACCGTCATAGCATTTAATGCTTGACAAGTTGGTATTAAATGTTTTTAAATTTCAAATTTTCTAAAAATCTTTTGACAACCGGTTTTCGAAAATTTAGGGATTAAAATAACATTTTCGTATTTAGTTGGAATATTTTATTTCCTATAAATATCCCACTTAAACATTTTTCTTATTTACTTCTTTTTCACATTCCTTCATTTACTCCCAATCATCACAAAATCGCTTCTTTTCTCTATCTCTTCTGAATAATTCCTAAACACTCAACTTCTGTTTCCAATTGATCTCAAATGGCTCCTAAAGCATCAATTTCTCGTGTTCGCAATGTGAATCTTCTCACCGTCGAATACGTTCCATCTGATAACGTCAAACACGTTGTGGATGCCTCCATAAACTCCAAATTAATTAAATTAAATCCAAATAATCCCATGGCCATATTGAAAGGGCAACTGGCCGCCGATTCCCTCATCGGAAGAATCCAAAGGTTTCTTCGTGATTCTCCCCTTAGCGAGACCTTTTCTCTAAACCCACACAAGATGTATCATGACTACTTGTGTGGGTTTTGGTACACTGCCACTCTTTCTGAAGACTGTTCATCCATTACCGTCACTCTAAAGGATGGATCAGTCGAGTATACCATTACTTCTGAAACGTTGAGGGATGCCTTACACCTCAAGTACTGGAGACTGGGTGAGTCTCCAGTTACAATATCTCAAAATATAAATTTTCGCCAGGTACTTCTTGATATGGGAAATAAGGAGGTACTAGACAAAGGGGTATTGAGAACTAAGGGTCCCATGATGTAGAAAGGCCTCACACCATCTTGGAGGTACTTTTTTATTCACTTAGTTGAAAGTTTGGTTGGGAGTTCTGGTGGTTTGGACCAGATTAACTCCTTCCAGACAGAGATGGCATACTGCCCGTCGGATGGTTTAAGGGTAGATTTCGCTAATATATTGCTTAGGAGCCTGGTAAATAAGTTAAACGGCACCAAGGGACCATGTATTCCCCTTTCTAGATTTCTATCCTTGTATTTCAAGTTGATTTTGGGTAGAGATGCATACAAGGACACTCAATTTCTTTACTCTGTCCCAGAAGTTCTTAGGAATCTTGACACCTTAGTTTCTGATGTCAATGAAGTTCAGATTCCTCAACGAATGTTGCTAGCACCGGCCTTTTCAATCTATGTTGCTATTGACATTCTCAATCCTTTTCTGAACTTACACCTTCCGGTAATTCACCTTAGGGCTCTGATACCACTTGTAGGGTCCTATGGTTATATGGATCGTAATAAGACGTGATTCGTTATGTCAAGAGTGCGAAATACTCTTGAGATAACTAGATTGCTATTGCCTTTTGTCAATTAATGAGTGATTAATCAACCTAAGGACACACATGAAGTGCAGTTCGTGTAGGATGTCACACGAGTAACAATTCGAAGCAATTCGTTAATTATTATGATCAATTAAGATCAATCACTAATTTCGTAGATTAGGTTTGTATTTATACTAGTAGAGTTTATGTTTGTGTGGGTTTGGGCTTCACACGAAGTGAATCGAGCACGATCCACCAAAACGACCTTGTGGTCATGCTAACGTCAGCACGAGGACCACTCAACGTGCTGCTGACGTCATCACGAGGTGTGTTCTCTTGGACCTTTATTTTGCATATTACATAACGTTCAACTACCGTTTAAGTATAGTATGACACTCATAACCTTGGTTCTATGTTCTTGTACTTGCAAAACAATAATACAATACACAAACACAATAATAACCATAAACAAATAAAATTGAAGTTCAAACATAATCTTTAAATACAAACTTAAGTCCAAATGACTTATTATTTAAAAGATTACAAACATATTCCTAAAACAAAAACGTTAATCAAATCTATGTTGTTATTGTCACACAAATCGGTATCTATACCCCTATCACCAACATCCTCAAACTCTTCAATTCTTGGCTCTCCAGCATCAGTACTGGCAGCACCAACCAACTCTTTCACTGAACATGGAGTTTCAACAACAGTACGGGGTGCAACAATAGATCTTTCCCCCTTGGCAGCATCTAGTCCTTTCCTGATGGCTTCAAAATTACTGTGACTAGATGGCAAGCTATCTAGAGGCTGCCATGATTGCATGTTCTTACACTCCTTGAAAACTTCACAAACCATGCAAACTGTTCTCCATAAATGATTAATTTCCTGAGACTGAGTCAAAACATTACCAGTTGTTTGGTCTTGTCTAGTCTGAATAGCTTTAAGAATGACTAGATCATCTGGAGAGAGCCTAGTTGCAACGAATTCCTTCACTACCTCATTCTCTTTCTCCTTGCCAGCTTCAGTTGTCAGATTTTCAATAGCAGTGATGTGTTCAGATACCTTGGTGGCTAATGCATCAAGACTGCTCCTCAACTGATTGATTTCAGATGTAATAGGGGTCAGATCAACCTGGGGAGAAGCAATCTTGGTGATCTCAGACATCACCTTTTCAGTTAATTGTTGTTCTCTGGCAGCCAAGGTATCCTCAATCTTTAGACCAACTGAAGTGGCCAACTGTTGCCCAAGCTAAGTTACATTGAGACCAGGTTTTTCAACAAGGTCCTTAACCTGTCTTTACATTTCCTTCAGGTCAATCTCTAATGATTTAACAGTGTTGGTCAGCAGGTTGGTGATGGAAGTTGTGACTTTAGTTTGTGTTAAGTCAAAAGCTTCCTTCAAAGTTGTTGCTAATGAATTGCAGTTGGTGACCAACTCATTGAGTTTCTTAAATACCAAGTCTTCATTGTCAGTGAACTTGTTAATCCTAGATCAACCACTTTAATATTGGTCAGATGATCATTGTGGTATCTAAAGATAGACTTGGCATTTTTGTCCAGTGTCTTTTGAATATCCTTCACCTTCATGAGAAGGTTTTGGATATCGGCCTGGAAAGACACAAACTGTCTGTCCAGTGACAGAGGGGAAAGTGTCATTGGACCAGCTCTGAATGCTACAGAGGCAACTGGTGGAGGTAAAGCAATTGTGGGCTCTCCAGTTGTTGCAGCACCAGATGAAGAAAGAGAAAGTATTGTAGATTCAATGTGGATGTCATGCTGAGAATGCTCAGGTGTGACATCCTGTGGCGGTAGGATGTGCCTATTTCTAGGCACAAATAAAGAGTTTAATAGTGATCTGGAGGGGTGAGGTGGTATTTCAGTAAGTGTATCTAAACTTGGTGAAACTGAAACTTGTGGTTCTAGGGGCTGACCAGAGAAGGAAGGGAGTTGATCATGTACAGACGCATCAGCCATTTCCTGGTCAGATTGTGTTCCTTCTGAATCCGAAGACTCCAGTTGGAACTCATCCTCATTTATGTCTAGATCCATAAATGTTAGGGTATGGCTGAACATTAGGTTCAGACTCCTGATGACCAGTTCTAGTTGCTTGGATGGTTTCATCAGTTGGGGGATCCATTGCCGAAGCATCTTCTCCCTGGAAAGAGGTCACTGGTGCCTCAACCACCACTGCTTGATCCTCAGCTGTAGTATCATGGGCCGTAGAGTCTGGAACCTCACCTCTAGCTGTGACTGGCCAGAAACTTCATCAGTTCATGCTTCAAGAGTGTCAGAAATATGGCTCTCCAAGTTAAGTGCAGACACAGACTCTCAACTGGGTTGGGCTGACCAAGTATTATCTTCACCACTTCCACCTATAGCAGCTTCGGAAGTGGTTGCTTGTTGTTCATCCCTTTGACTATCTCCAGTTGCTTGCTGAGAAGAAACTAGAGGGCTGGTTGGGGCACTATCGTTAGTGGCAAGTTCTGACTGTTTCCTAAGGCGCTTTTTATTTGTACCCTGTAAGGAACCCTATTGTTGCGTGGATCGTAATAAGATGTGACTCGTTATGTCAAGAGTGCGGAATCCTCTTGACATAACTAGATTGCTATTGCCTTTTGTCAATTAACAAGTAGTTAATCAACCTAAGGTGATGCGCGAAGCTTATGGTTCGTGTAGAAGGTCACACGAACAACAAGTGGCTTTAATTCGTAAATTCGTGAACAATTCCCTAAAAAGATCTAACTAATTTCGTAGATTAGGTTTGTATTTATACTAGAATGATATTGGTTCGTGTGGGCTTCAGCCTTAATCAAGTAGTTAAGCCCAATTAGCAATAAACCAACCGACCTCGTGCTGACGTCAGCACGAGGGTAATCCTATGTGCTGATGACATCAGCACGAGGATCGTCCCTTTGGTCCTTTGCTTGACTCCATTTGGCTCGTACACAACATCCAATCATCGTTTAAGTATTCTATGACATTTATAAACCTTGATTTTATGTTCTTGTACCTGCAAAACAATACATAACACATAATCACAATACAAAACACAAACAGATATAATATTGAAGTTCAACTGTAATCATTAAATACCAACACAAGTTCTTATTGAAATGATTACATAGTTCCTAAAACATAAACAATAATCAAATCTGTGTTGCGATTGTCACAATGAATCTGCATCTACAGACTCCCCCTTAACAGTTGCAACTAGATTTTTTTAAAGTTTTTGAACTTCAAAGCTATCCATTAAACAAAAGCCTTGTGCTATTCGCATGAATTCTCTCTTGTAAACAATGTGCGAGAATGTTGCGATAGCGCCTTTCTTCAACTCTCCAAAATTCCACTGCTGAACAAGGTGTATTCAAAAGTCTTCTCTGATCACCTCTTGACAAGTTGACAACCTGCATCGGACCATACATGCGTAGCAACATTTGTTTCTTTGAATCATCAACAAACATCTGTGCTTCGCCTGACTTGATATCTATCTGCCAAAATGTTATCGTTGTCAGCATATCTTGATCCCATCTGATAGCGGGAACCTTCTTAACAAATTTAATCCTTCGCTGTTCAAAACGAAATGTGCCATCTTGATTCAAAGGTGTTGGCTTAATCAACCTCTCTTCTGGCTTCAGACCTCTATCAATGAAATTTCTAATTCTTTCATCTCTGAATCTATTCCAGTAGAAATCTGCAAGTCCATTACTCTGAAGATTAACGAACCATCGTCTTCCCAAATCTATCATATCAGAATCACTGAGAGAGTGGAAGTGTCTTTGACTCATCGACATGTACTAGCATCCTTCCTTTCACTTGATAATAAACAATTTGATTCTGTGATCATAGAACCAACTTTGTATCACTGAGAAGTACTTGGGTGCATCCTTGTCTGAGATAAATTCCCAAAACATTGACGGTTTCAAATTTCCACCCACATGAAAACCAGCACGAGTTACAATTACTGGAACCCTTCTATCAACAATAAACTCAGGGTCTTGCTGCACCGGAGGTATATTGAATCTTCTAAGATCAACCTCTCGTGTAGCATCAATATTCCAGTATAACTCAAATATATTGTCATGGTCTTCATCGATTATGTTTGCAGATACAACAAATCTCAAACTTGCTGTGTTCCTAGGTTCATCTGGACTATGTCTGATTTGATTAAGATTGAGATGTTCTACTTCAGCTATCGGTTCAACTTGAATGACTTCATCTTCATTAAAGACACGATCAAAGTCATAAGGTATATCAAGCAACCTTTTTCTATCAGCTTCTGAAGTAATAAACTCTCCTTTTTCCATATCTTCACTATTGACACTGTCTAAGTCATCTTCAGCATCAAGATCGTCCAATGCACCTATCTTTTGAAGCTTATCTTCAATTCAAACAATTCACATATACAAAGATAAAGAACATAAATACTTAAGTCAAGAATAATCTTATAATCTTTATCTATTTTAACTTACAACAATAATATTACATCATAAATATAATGTAACAATTACATTCATATTTATCTTATAATCATTACAAAATCATTAGCACTAAGGTTCATAATCCGAATCTGAATCCGAATCTGACTCTGACTCTGACGATGTATGAGTTAACCCTGACCGTTCTTTCATTTGATCCCTAAGTGATCCTGGATCATAATAATCATCATAATCTATAATCTCTGCTCTAGCTCTCATATGAGCCTGTGGATCATAACCCAATATCTATTCTAGTCTATGCACAATTAATGGGTGCAAATCTGACTCTGTAGAAGCATTGGTAGTAGAATCGGTCTTAGTTGACTCACTATCCAGAATAGATTTTCCTTTGCTAAGATTTTCTTTTTCACCATGATTATGAGAATCATTCACTAACTTATTTCGAATCTCCCTTTCTATTCTATTAGAATTAGAATTGGAGTTTGTTAGGTTCAGTTTAAGCTAAACTGGAGCTCTCCAGCGACATCTGGAGAGCATGAGGAATTGTCCGAAATATTAGAAGTCCAGTTGCATTGTACAGGTTTAGCAACTGATGACTTCCTCCAGTTGAGATCAGAAGACTAGAATCTGAAGACCTTCCAGTTGAAGTCAAAGACAACAAATGAAAGATAGAGATTGGCAATGGCAGCGAAGCCCAGTTGACAATCTACCAGATTAATCAACTGGAGAATCCTCCAGTGTAAATGCTCTTACAAAGCTTTACACTGATTACGAGGAGGACCTTTTTACTCTACATCCTTTTAACCGGACAATGATATTGTCTTTGGATAAAGGTGCAAAGATGTAGAGTGGTTGAATAAAGTAACCTTTTGTCTTACTTTATTTAGCACACACAAAGGATTATTTAAACAATACTTTTGTGTGCTGTCAACCATATTTGTACGTCGAAGTTGAGATCCCCATGCTCAATCTTCGACTATAAATAAAGGTCCTTGCACAAGCTTTTTGAATAACTTTGCAAATACATATATTCTGCAATATTGGTGAACTTGTGCAATATTCTCTCAATCGCAAAAAGGAACATTTCACAACTCTAAGTGTTTCGATTGTTTAGGAGAATTTCCAAGTTTAGATCAATTGTAATTCATGGGTTGTTAGGATATTTACATTCATGTATTATCTTGGTTCCGCAACAACCTTGTATTTTATTTAAACAAGTAATAAATAAAATACACTTGAAAATTACATATTGTCTCACCAGTTTACATACTTGTCATTTATATTATTGCAGTGTGTTAATTTACATATTCTGTCACCTTATACATTAACTCCAGTTAACCTGGTACACGATCAATCTAAACTGGTCACATCCAGATTAATTGATCGTGTTGCAAAGTTCACTCACCATCGACATAGAGGTGTCTTCAGCACCCATCTAGTAATAGTTGGGACTTATAAGTGGTATCAGAGCAGGCAGGTTGAATTGTCTCAATTCTATAACCTAGGTCTGCTTCGATGGCTGCTGAAGGTGAGAATGGTTCTGGTCCAAATGAATCTAATCCTAATATTGCTACTCCTTTAAATACTAACCCTCCTCCTCCTCCTCCAACTCCTGGAGCTAACCACGTTCATGTACATTACTCCAACTCTCCTGTTCCCAAATTCGATGGGAATGGTGAGACATTTGGTACATGGAAGGCTAGAATGCTCTTGCATTTTGGTGGGATAGAGAGGTATATGTTGAAAATCCTTAAGGATGGACCATATATACCCATGTCCAGTGGTGTTAGCCCTCTTCTCGACCCTACTGGGAGAAGAGGCACCAGGGAAAAATCTGAGGAACATTGGTCAGATGAGGATCGCAGATTGGTTGATCTTGATACCAAACTGAAAAACATGATTCTTTCTGCTATACCTAAGGAACTAATTCCTACCCTTGTGCTATTTCCTAGTGCAAAATCTATGTGGGATGAATTAGTTCTCCAGTTTGAAGGAGGAAATGACACCATTGTCACTAGAAAGGTTGCTCTCAACAAGAAGTATGAATCCTTCTTTGCTCTTCCCAATGAAAGTTTGACTGGTACTTATACCAGATTTACTGGCCTAATTAATCAACTTAGAGGCTTGGGAGTGGAGAAGGATAAGGATATTCTTCTTGAAAAATTCTGTGATGTTTTGCCATCCAAATGGGCACACATGGTTCTTGTCTTAAGACAAGGAAAGACCTTGCATAGCCATACTCTTGCCTCCCTTTATGGAGCCTTCAGATTCACTGAAGATAATGATGCTGCAAGATTACTGGCTGAGCAAGATGCTTTAAACCATGCTCAGAGTTCCAAGGCTGCCAACTTTTCTGGGCAACCTTGTGCTGCTTTAATGTCTACTGAGAATGTCCAGTCACATTCTATGAAGGAAATGTTAAACAACTTTTTGAACTCTGGCCTGACCACTAATCTCAGTGATGGTTGTGAGGAAACTGACGATGATGATCTGGTAGCCACGATTGCTAAAACCTTTAATAGGTTTAAGCATAAATCTAATCGATTTAATGGGTCCAATAATGCTTCCAATTCAATCTCTATGGATAAGGCTAATCTTACTTGCTATAAATGTGGTAAGAAAGGCCATTTCATGAAGGAATGCAGATCTAGTCAGATGAACAACCAAACTGGTCCTATTGTCCCAAACTTTGTTAAAACTGATGATTATAAGACCAAATACAAGAAACTTAAGGCCCAGATTGCTCTCATGTCACTTGAACAAAACAATGAGAAAGAAAAGAACAAGTGCATGATGGCTCAAACTGAAGGGAAATGGGAACTCTCTGATGATTCATCTGATGATGAAGAAGAGATTAGAGATGTGTGTTTCATGGCATTGGAGCGTCAACAACCAGTGGTGAAAGATGATGTTGTGTCAGGAAGATGGGTTGACATCATTTTAAAGAAGGTAAGGGATTATGATGTCGAAATTGATTCAGAATTGAAACTGGAAATTGCTGAATCATTAAATGATGACTTGTTATTTGTTGAAACCATGAGAACTGACTGTGAAAGATACTTAGAAACAGTTTTGGTTGAATTTAACAACATGAAAAGTCAAATAAATGATTTGCAAAGTGTCCAGTTGGCTCTTAAAGAGTCAGATTTGAAAAACGAGGCATTGGAAAGAGATAACCAAAAACTGAAATTTGATCTTGAAAAGGAACATATGGTTATCAATTCTTGGGTACAAGCATCTGGTAAAAATTATGACGCTTTTTCTAAAACCATTGATGCTCAAAAAACTGCCTGGAAATCTGGTGATCTTCAGATGGCAGCTGTTTTACCTACAATTCACCAATTGCCAGAATCTGTTAGAGTTGAAACACCTTATGATTCCTCTGGCACTGTCAAATCTGAATCCATTAAGACCAACCCTGTTGAGGTTAAAACTGGAGCAAAGAAGGCTAAAGCTCCAATTAAAAAGGAATCTGGTGACAATCCTTTACCTCATAAGTCAAACGAGTCCTCAACTCTAAAGACTAAAACCCCTGCTGAGCCCAAGTCCATAGGCCAGCAGCCTGATGAAAAAAACATTTTGTTAAAAATGGAGAATCAACTCCAAAATTTGTCAAGGCAGGTACAAAGTTGTACTGCCAGAATTAAAAATTTGGAAGGAGGTGCATCCTCCTCAGTTGAAAAACAAAATGTCAAAACCCCTCCTCAAAAACAAAAGATAAAACAATCAGCTCAGAAAGGAGCAAATATCGAAAAGAAAAAGGAGGTCAATGTTCCACTAAAACCAATTGTTTTTACTCCAGAAACTAGAGAGAACCCTCCAGTTTCTTCATCCAGTTCAACACCTAGTCAAGCATCTGGGACTTCTCAGAAGAAGTCCAGTGGACCCATCAAGAAAAGATGGGTTCACAAAAATAACTGATCACTTACTTGGGTGTGCAGGGCGATCGAAAGAAGAATATCTGGTATCTGGACAGCGCAGCTGGCCGGACTATGACCGGATGTAAGCCCTGCTGGAAGAGTTCACTGTCTGCGATGGACCAGCGGTGACATTTGGTAATGATGGAAGTGGGAAAACTGAAGGATATGGTGTTGTTGACAATGGGCAGATTCAGTTCACTAAAGTTGCATTTGTCAATGGTTTGAAATATAACCTGATAAGTGTCAGTCAACTTTGTGATGATGGATATAGGGTACTGTTCGACATTGCTCAAGGCACTGTTTTTAACAAGGATTGGAAGGTAGTCATGATTGCACCAAGAAAAGGGAATGTGTACATCATGGACATGGAGCCTGCTCCAAAAGAGCATTGTTTCTATGTCAAGGCTGATGAGGACACCAACTGGCTGTGGCATAAACGGTTATCCCATCTTAACTTCAAAAATATTAACAAGTTGTCAAGAAAGCAACTGGTTGATGGGATACCTTTGTTTTCCTTTAAAAGGGAGAAGCCATGTCCAGGGTGTGAAATGGGCAAAAAGAAAAGAGCCAGTTTCAAGACCAGGCAGAATTTCAGTATCACTGAACCTCTTCACATGCTTCATATGGATCTTTTTGGTCCAGTGAATGTTCAAACTAAAGCTGGTAAGAGATACACTTTAGTTGTGGTCGATGAATACACCAGATTTTGTTGGGTGATATTTATCAGATCAAAGAGTGATGCACCTGGAGAAATTATCTCTCTCATCAAGCGAATTGAGCTCAAGTATACCAAGAAAGTGTGTCAGTTGCGAAGTGATAACGGTACAGAATTCATGAATAAAGAATTGGAGACATTTTGCACTGACACTGGCATTTCTCAAAACTTTTCGTCAGCTCGTTCTCCAGAACAAAATGGTGTGGTTGAAAGGAAGAATCGCACATTGATTGAAGCTGCCAGAAGTATGTTATCTGAATCTGGTCTTCCCACCTGTTTTTGGGCTGAAGCTGTGGCAACTGCATGTCACACCCAAAACCGGTCAGTTTATGTCAAGAGACACAGGAAGACTGCCTATGAAGTCCTCAGGAATCGTAAACCAAATATTGGATATTTCCATGTATTTGGTTGTCCAGTTTACATTTTAAACGATTCCAGTCAGTTGGGAAAATTTGATGCAAAAGCTGACGAAGGTGTCTTTGTGGGGTATTCAGATATTAGAAAAGCCTATAGAGTTTATAATTATAGACTCCAAAAGGTACATGAGACAATTCATGTCACATTCGATGAATCAAATGAAGCAATCAACAAAAGATCAACCCTTGATTTATCTTCAGTTGTCCCAGTTGATTTTGGTGTATCTGATAAGGTTCATCAATCAGATAGTACACCAGAAAATGTTTCCAGACATCAAGTCTTAGAACCAGTTAAGGAAAAGAAGAACTTCAGTGACACCTCATTTTATCCTTCTATCAGTTTTAACCTACCTGAAAAACTGGTAATTGGATCTGATGTACGTGCCACAACAACATCAGAACCAGTTCAAGCTTCTCCAGTTCTTCAAGATATACCTTTGTTTGAAGATAATCATGTTAACTCTTCAGTTGACACTGATGATGAAGTTGAAGTAGTTTGGACTGATCCTCCAGTTGCTGCATTTGTTGGAGATCATCAGGTGTCTTGCACTGATGTTGTAATTTACCAACCTAGTCAATACACTAAATGGACTGCTGCTCATCCCATTGAGCAGATTATTGGCAATCCAGATAGTGGGGTTCAGACTAGAAGAGCCACAACTGATCAATGCTTGAACGTCACCTTCTTATCACTGATTGAACCGAAGAAGATTGACAAGGCTATGGCAGATCCAAGCTGGGTTGAAGCTATGCAAGAAGAACTCAACCAGTTCGAAAGGAACAACGTTTGGGAGCTTGTTCCTTGTCCTCCAGGGTTAAAGAGAGAACCCATTGGAACGAGGTGGGTCTACCGGAACAAGATGGATGAAGATGGCAACGTTATCAGGAACAAAGCTAGATTAGTTGCCAAGGGTTATTGTCAAGCAGAAGGTGTTGATTTCGATGAAACTTTTGCTCCAGTTGCAAGACTTGAAGCCATCAAAATTTTCTTGGCTTATGCTGCTCACTTACAATTCAAGGTCTTCCAGATGGATGTAAAAAGTGCGTTTCTGAATGGTACATTGGAAGAAGAAGTGTATGTTACGCAGACTCCAGGCTTCATAAATGAAAAGCATCCACATTGGGTATATAGACTGAACAAAGCTTTGTATGGTCTTCGACAAGCCCCAAGAGCATGGTATGATACTCTAACAAAACATCTTCTCAAAAATGGTTTTCAAAGAGGTGCAATAGATAATACCTTGTTCATCTTGAAAGAAAAAGGTAATATCTTGCTGGTACAAATTTATGTTGATGATATTATATTTGGGTCAACTAATGATGGAATGTGTAAAAGGTTTTCGAAAATTATGTCTCAAGAATATGAGATGAGTTTAATGGGTGAATTAACATTTTTCTTAGGTTTACAAATTAAACAAACCATGGATGGTATTTTTATTAACCAAGAAAAATATGTCAGAGATTTGTTAAGAAAATACAAATTTGATTCAATCCCATCAAAAACGACACCTATCTCAGCTCCATTAAATTTGGACTCTGACCAAAATGGAAAACCAGTGGACCAAAAAGAATATCGTGGAATGGTTGGTTCACTGATGTATTTAACTGCCAGTCGACCAGATATAATGTTTGTAACATGTTTATGTGCCAGATTTCAGGCAAATCCAAAAGAATCACACTTGCATGCTGTGAAACGCATTTTCAGGTACCTGAAAGGGTGCCCTAGCCTTGGTCTTTGGTATCCCAAAGGCTCAGGGTTAGATCTAATGGGTTATTCAGATTCAGATCATGCAGGTTGTAAGATTGATAAGAAATCCACAACTGGTGGATGTCACTTCCTTGGGGGAAAACTGGTGAGTTGGACCAGTAAGAAGCAGACTTCAGTCTCAATGTCTACTGCTGAGGCAGAATACATTTCTGCGGCCAGTTGCTGTGCCCAGATTCTCTGGATCAAAAACCAGTTACTTGATTATGGTATGAAATTCACAAGAACCCCAATCTTTTGTGACAACACCAGTGCAATTGCTATATCTCACAACCCAGTGATGCACTCAAAGACAAAGCATATTGATATCAGGTATCACTTCATTCGTGATCATGTTATGAAAGGAGATATTGAAATACATTTCATCCCCACTGATAAACAGTTAGCTGATGTTTTTACAAAACCTCTTGATGAGAAAACTTTTAAACATCTCATCAGTGAACTGGGTATGTTAAATCCTCATTAAACTGGAGAGGCCCTTCAGTTGAGGATGGTCCAGGTGATCCTCGATTTGTTGGAGATTGAACGCCTTGATGTACTCGAAGACTAGTCATTGATCAAATGGATCACATTTTTAGGGGGAATAAGACTCAAAATATTTTTCAAAGTAAATTATTTTTTTCATTGAAAAATGCAACTGAAGGTCATCAGTTGAAACTGGCATCTAAAGGTCTCCAGTTTGCTAGTTTGGTCTTGTCTCAAAATGGTGGTCAGCCACATTTCATAACGTTGTGTTTTACTTGGTGGATACTTGTGACACGTGATGTTACTCGAGTGCTAACGTCGCACTCACAAACGTCACCTGACATGTCTTACGTGTCAAGACTTTTGCTGAAATGTACTGCACTTTTTATGGGTATTGATGAAGTTAGTGGGTGAGTGGGAATACCAGCCGTCGTAGCATTAAATGCTTGATGGGAGGTATTAAATATTTTTGAACTCTCAAAATTTCGGAAAATCACTTTTTACAAATTATTTCAAAATTTTGGGGACTAAAAATATCTTTTTGTATATATCTTGGCAATATTTTACTGCCTATATATACCCCAACCAAAATATTCGTCTCATTTACTTTTCTCAAAATTCCTTTCATTTACTCTTCCAATCATTCACAATTCGAGATCCCTTTCTCTCTTTCTTCTTCAAGTCCAAAACCCTAAATCAAAATTCACAAATGGCTCCTAAATCATCTTCTTCATCTCGTTCTCGTGATGTGAATCTACTCACTGCTGAGTACAATCCATCACAAAATGTTATTCGTGCCACTGGTGCTCCCATAAGTTCTAAACTTATAAAATTAAATCCAAATAATCCTATAGCATCTCTTCAAGGGCTCCAGGCCGCTGACTCTCTTATAGGGAGAATCCAATCCTTTCTCCGGATTTCTCCCCTCAGCGATGCTTTTTCTTTGAATCCACACAAGCTGTTTCATGACTACTTGTGTGAATTCTGGTACACTGCCTTTCTTTCTGAGGACTGCTCATCCATCTCCTTTTCTCTAAAGGATGGGTCAGTCCCGTGTACCATCACCACTGAAACATTGAGGGAAGCCCTTAACCTCAATTACTAGAGACAAAGTGAAAATCCAGTGGTGATTTCCTCCAACATTAATTTCCGCCAGGTCTTCCTTGATATGGGAAATAAGGAGATGGTGGAGGGGGATGTTTGAAGACCAAGGGGTCCATTACAATGAAAGGGCTTTCACCATCCTGGAAGTTCTTTATGGTCCACTTGGTGGAAAGTTTTGGAGGGAGTTCTGGTGGATTGGACCAGATAAACTCCTTCCAGGCAGAGATGGCTTACTGCCTCTGGAATGGACTGAGGGTGGACTTTGCAGGTATCTTGTTCAGAAGCCTGGTGTTCAAGCTGAAGGGCAACAGGGGTCCTTGTGTCCCCTTTTCAAGATTCCTGTCCCTTTGTTTCATTCAGATTCTGGGTAGAGAAGAGTACAACAACACTCAATCCTTGTTCTCTGTGCCAGAACTATTGAGGAATCTGGACAACCTGGTGTCCACTTCGGATGAAGTCCAGATGTCCCCGAGAATGATCTTTGCATTCTCTAAAACTGATGCACCACAATCTGGTGAGTCAGAAAGGCAACTGGGCGGGCCTCAAAATAATGAGGGACCCACCGGTTCGTCTACTGGAGCGGTAACTGTGGCAGAAGCGGGAGTCCAAGCGATTCCTAAAGCAAGAAGATCTTCTAAAAGCAGAAGGGGATCAAGATCTGGACTTGCTGCACCTGACCAGTCACAATCTGTGACAGTGGTCTCTGAAGCCGCTGCCGGTGATATTGCAACTGAGGATAGAGCAGTTGTAGTTGAGGCACCAGTCACCTCTGTCCAGGGAGAAGATGCTTCGGCAACGGATCCTAGACTGATGATACCATTGAGGCAACTCAAACTGGTCATCAGGAGTCTGAACAACTTGTTCAGCCACCCCAACATTTATGGATCTTGGCATAAATGAGGGTGAGTTTCAGCTTGAGTCTTCGGACTCATCTGAGACGGAATCTGACCAGGAGATGGCTGATGCAACTGTACTTGATCAGCTCCCTTCTCTCCTTGGTCAACCCCAAGAACCACATGTTTCAGTTTCCCCAATAAATGTACAAAGCTTAGATATACCTCCAATATTCGCCTCTCGCCAACTACTTTCCTCTATGGGTGTGCCTAGAAATAGACACATCCTAACCCCACCGTCGCCGTCGTTCACACCTGAGCACTCAGCATGAACGACACATTGAATCTCTTCCCTTCATTTCTACAACCCCTCCTCTTCTATCAACTGATGCTACTGCAACTGGAGAACCAAATATTGTCATACCTCGTCCAGTTGCACCTGTAGCTTTTCGGCTGGTCCAGTGACACCTTCTCCTCAGTCATTGGAAAGCCAATTTGTGTCTTTTCAAGCCGATCTCTCGAACCTTCTCGCGAGGGTGGAAGAGATTCAAAAGACACTCGATAGGAACACCAAGTCCCTCTCCAGGTACCACAAGGATCATTTGCAAAATATTAAAGTGGTTGACCTGGGGATCAACAAATTCTCTGCCAATGAGGACTTGGTGTTTGGCAAGCTGAACGAGTTAGTGGAATCCTCCAATCAACTGGCGACATCTTTAAGGGAGGCATTCGCACTGACCCAATCTGGAGTCACATCTTCAATATCCAACCTGCTGAATAGTACTGTCAGATCATCAGAGGTTGATATTAAGAATCTGGAAAGGCAGGTGCAAGATTGTGTAACAAACCTGGCCTAGATGTGACAGAGCTTGGCAGTCAGTTGGCCTCTTCAGTGGGTCTAAAGATCAAAGAAACTTTGGCTGCCAGTGAGAACAATTTGATTGAAAAGGTGATGTCTGAGATCACCAAGATTGCAGCGCCCCAGGTCGATCTCACTCCTATTACATCTGAGATCGATCGGTTGAGGTGCAGTCTGGATACACTGGCCAGCAAAGTGTCTGAACACTCAACTGCTATATCTGATCTGACCACTGAAGTTGGCAAAGGAAGGGAGGTTGTTACTGAAAGTGTTAAGGAAGTCCCTGCAACTGGGCTCTCTTCAGATGATCTCTCAATACTTAAACAGATTTTAAAGAGTCAAGAGCAGACAAGTGGAAATGTTATGACTCAGTCTCAAGAGATAAATCATCTATGGAGGACAGTTCGCATGATTTGTGGAGTCTTCAAAGAGTGCAAAACAATGCAATCATGGCAGCCTCTAGATCACTTGCCCTCTAGTCATGCCGATTTTGAAGCCATCAGGCAAGGACTAGATGCTGCCAAGGGGGAAAGGTCGGTACATGCCCCTCGCACTCTTGTGGAGACTTCAGGTAAAGGGAAGGAGATAGTGGCGGCTACCAGTACTGAGGCTGGTGAGCAGGAGATTGAGGTGTTTGATGATGTGGTGGTTGGGAGTGTTGATAAGGGAAAGGCCATTGCTGATGAATCTATGGAACCGGCCACCGATGCACCAATGTTGGAAACTGGCAATGTTGATTTGTTGCCTCCAGTTACTGAAAGCGAGAGTCAGAAATTAGTAAGAGTGGGATACCTGGTCAAGGAAAGGAAGAAACAGATGAAGGTGAACCAATTTGAATCAAGAAGAAGTCTTCCAACCCCTCTTGTTGATATCACTGATGCTCAACTCCTTGGCTTGACACTTGTTGAATACAAGAAGATCAAAGAAGATCCAAGAATAGTCAATGCACTGAAGGAGATGCTTGAAGTTGAACTGGACAAACACTACCAGGATGATGAGGCTGAACTGGATGCAAAGTGTTTGAATGTGTCGGTGGAGAAGGCCAGAGAGATTAGGTCTGAAGGGATTCTCAAGAGAACTGAGCAGGTAAAGAAGGCAGTCACCAAAGTGTTGAATCCACTCAAGTCCAAAGGAAGAAAACAAAAGGCCTTGCTAAGAGATGCAAATCTGAGGACTTGGGTAGAACCATCTGAACCCACAACTGATGATATTCGAGCTGCTACACAAAAGCTGAGCACGAGCAAAATCAAACTGACAAATGAATCTGAAGCTCGCGCATATTTGTCAGATTTACAGCGTCGAAGGCACAATAGAGGCAGGATTACTGATGTTAAGGTTTCGATCAAGCCTGGTGCCAAGCATTTTGTTGTTGAGGTACAATACTTTGGTGGGCCTAAGAGAACAACTGAGAACCCGGATGTCCATCAATATGGTCATTCCGAACATGTAGAGATGTTGAGGTTGCTGGAGGGGAGACAGAGGAAGAATAAGGTTGAAAAAGGCTGGGAGTATGTATTGCAAAATCTTATCAAGTTCAAGGAAAACATTGAAGAAAGATTAGGCCTTGATCCTGAAGATACTCAGCCAATTTCATCAGTCACAAAGAGAAGGAAAACTGGTGAAGGGCCATCTGTTTAAGTTTTCCTTCTAACTATCTGCTTGTAATTTTGTGTACTTTCTTGTAACTTATTTGTAAATGTTGTGTATATACAAGTTGCCAGATTGTAACTCACAAGTAAGATATCTGATAAGATCTACAAACAATTAAAACAAAATCCAAGACATTTGATGATCTATAAAAATGTCTTGGAAACTTAATAGGTTTTATCAAACTCAAGTATTTCAAACTTAAACTTGTATAGAAACAAGTTTGAAAATACTTGACTATATTTCAGGACAATTAGGGGGAATTTGTTAGGTCCAGTTTAAGCTAAACTGGAGCTCTCCAGCGACATCTGGAGAGCATGAGGAATTGTCCGAAATATTAGAAGTCCAGTTGCATTGTACAGGTTTAGCAACTGATGACTTCCTCCAGTTGAGATCAGAAGACTAGAATCTAAAGACCTTCCAGTTGAAGTCAAAGACAACAAATGAAAGATAGAGATTGGCAATGGCAGCGAAGCCCAGTTGACAATCTACCAGATTAATCAACTGGAGAATCCTCCAGTGTAAATGCTCTTACAAAGCTTTACACTGATTACGAGGAGGACCTTTTTACTCTACATCCTTTTAACCGGACAATGATATTGTCTTTGGATAAAGGTGCAAAGATGTAGAGTGGTTGAATAAAGTAACCTTTTGTCTTACTTTATTTAGCACACACAAAGGATTATTTAAACAATACTTTTGTGTGCTGTCAACCATATTTGTACGTCGAAGTTGAGATCCCCATGCTCAATCTTCGACTATAAATAAAGGTCCTTGCACAAGCTTTTTGAATAACTTTGCAAATACATATATTCTGCAATATTGGTGAACTTGTGCAATATTCTCTCAATCGCAAAAAGGAATATTTCACAACTCTAAGTGTTTCGATTGTTTAGGAGAATTTCCAAGTTTAGATCAATTGTAATTCATGGGTTGTTAGGATATTTACATTCATGTATTATCTTGGTTCCGCAACAACCTTGTATTTTATTTAAACAAGTAATAAATAAAATACACTTGAAAATTACATATTGTCTCACCAGTTTACATACTTGTCATTTATATTATTGCAGTGTGTTAATTTACATATTCTGTCACCTTTATACATTAACTCCAGTTAACCTGGTACACGATCAATCTAAACTGGTCACATCCAGATTAATTGATCGTGTTGCAAAGTTCACTCACCATCGACATAGAGGTGTCTTCAGCACCCATCTAGTAATAGTTGGGACTTATAAGTGGTATCAGAGCAGGCAGGTTGAATTGTCTCAATTCTATAACCTAGGTCTGCTTCGATGGCTGCTGAAGGTGAGAATGGTTCTGGTCCAAATGAATCTAATCCTAATATTGCTACTCCTTTAAATACTAACCCTCCTCCTCCTCCTCCAACTCCTGGAGCTAACCACGTTCATGTACATTACTCCAACTCTCCTGTTCCCAAATTCGATGGGAATGGTGAGACATTTGGTACATGGAAGGCTAGAATGCTCTTGCATTTTGGTGGGATAGAGAGGTATATGTTGAAAATCCTTAAGGATGGACCATATATACCCATGTCCAGTGGTGTTAGCCCTCTTCTCGACCCCACTGGGAGAAGAGGCACCAGGGAAAAATCTGAGGCACCAGTGGTGTTAACATCCTGCATAAGAGCATCCATATCTGGATCATTTTCCAGATCTCCAGCATACAGAGGAACATCATTGAGTCCCTCAAACTGATCAGCTCGCTCTTCTTGAGGATTATCTTGAGCCTGATCATCATCATTAGCAGCAATAGGTTTCTTCATCTTCCCAACCTTGTCTGGGAGTAACATAGTCAAGATTTATGAGATGTCTGAACAATGGTGGATTGGCAACATTATCAGGAACACCATGACCTGCAAAGCATTTCATACTCTCAACAAACACCTTGTGAGTCAGACGACCCAAATTGAAAGTAGGACCATCAAACGGTAAATCTACTATTCTGTGCTGAATGATTATCATCACAAATCTTAGAAACAGAAAGAATTTCTTATCGTTTCCTAAAGCTCTCAACTGCTTAACGAAATTATCATATATGTATTGAGAAAAGCTGTAGGGCTTGTTCAGCACATGAGCAACCATCTGAGAAGTAGTGAAAATGTTCAACTAATCATGACCTGCACTCCGATGACTAAGGGACCTCAATAAATAGTAGGCAAGCAATCTCCATTTGCCTAGAAGATGATTCTTACGATAAGGATGAGTAATATCACCAACATATCCCATACGCCTAAGAGCACCTTCACAAAAGCTTTCTTCAAACTCAACAGGACCTTGCTCCATATCATCAGTACCTAAGTCCAAAATAGTCCTTAAGTCCCCAGCAGTAAACTGAATGTTACGTCCAGCAACAGTAATGCGAATCATAGAATGATCACCAACTTGCACCAATCTGCCTGAGTTCCAGAATTCAGTAATAAGACTTATGACCAACGGAGGATTCTCGGTCAATGCAAAGCGAATACGAGAGCGTGCTAGATCCTGGAGGACACCGTTAAACTCTGGTGTACATCCCGATTGAGTAATGCTGAGATCAATTGCAGCATTATGTTTTTTGACAAACACGCGAGCACCTTGTCCTGCCATACCTGCAAAAAACAAACGAAAAACGACAAGAAAAACAAAAGTCAGAAATATTAAAATTAGGTTTTTCACATCTGCTTCGTGGTGACATCATCACGAGGTAGAACCTCTTCGTGTGACGTCAGCACGAGCTCCATATGAAACCCAGAATTTTCGAACTAAAAACATCTCCATTCAATGTTAAAATCGACCAAAATAAGAGAATAACATCAACTTGGACTTGTTTTTATGCAATGCATGCCCAGAAATTCAAAAATCGAAACGAATTCGATGAAAACGAAGTGATTCGTGTTCTTTGTGTTCTTCGTGTGAATAGTGACCGAATCATAATAACTTCAATTAATCTTGATTTTAAGTATGTTAATGTGAACTTTTGTTAGATTTAAGGTGTATAAACATCAATTAATCCAATTTTAAGTCCAATTTTAAATCCAAATCATCAAAAATTGAAGATCAAATTCATGATTTGTCCAAGTTACTGTTCACGCGAAGTAAGATTCAAACTTTGGACATTATAACGACTTGTAATCGTTAATTTTCATAGTCAAAACATCAATAATCTATCCTAGATTGGAATTATACCAACAATCCTGGATGAAAACACGAAAGTAAATGAAATCGATCGAAAAGGGAATGGATGAATAGTGCGCACGAGGAAGACGAAGTTCGTGTGGTAATTTAAGGTTAATTTTCGATAGTGGTAATTAATGAAGTGTTAAAAACCATATTTATATTCGGAGCTTCGTGGGCCGGGCCGAACACTTAGTTCGTGGGCTGCGTGATGACGTCAGCGCGAGGCATGCTGACGTCAACACAAACGAAGTCGAATTTTCATTTTTTAAATCACATGAATTGCTTTCCTTAGCCAACTTTTGTCAATTTTCCCAGAAAATTAAACTTAGAAAAATTACAAAAATTTCAGAGAACATAAACCTGTAGATACTCGTTACCAAAAACCTGTATCTACTCGAATATGCAAACGAAAATCATCCGTACTAACTTGTCATCAAAATAATGTACCAAATTAATCTTACATTATAATCTTGACATAAAATCGATCATTTCTTCATTGATGTTTAACTCAACAAATGCAAACTTACATCAAAACACATTTAATGTATAATGCATTACAATACATCAAATTATCATATCAACAACCTATCACATTACATCTTAGGTTGTGATCTTGATAATACAATAATAGCCTATTACACTAAGTCTTAGGTCATACAATACAAGGCTATCTATCCTTGTAGCACGTTTCGTGCATAGATTATTGTCTGTCTCAATACATATAAAATGAAATCTGTAACCTGCACACTTAACAAACTTCATTAATGCATCAAAATCAACAAAGTATCATAAATATGCAAACAATCAAAATCTTAACCTATTTATCAAAAATCTAAGACAAGTCCAATTTTTGTCAAGCATACTTATCAACCAAAAACAATTGAAATTTCAAAAATTTACTTGAAACACATTCAAAAGATATTTTGACTTTTCAATTTCAATTTCATTTTCTAAATTAAACAACTTATGTATTACTTAAAAAAACCATCTTTTAAACACACTTACCATAAGCAACAAGACTCATATAATTCACTAAGAATTATATAATTTCCTACATAATCATTAGATACTTATCAAATCTCTTGTGCAATAAGAACTAGTTTGACACACAAACTTACACTTATTAAAATAAAAATAAAAATAAACAAAAAATAAAAATGAAAATAGAAATAAAGCAAAATAAATAACTAAACTACTTTATTTATTTACAAGAAATTCTAAGTTTCTGCGGATTAGATCAGATTAACATTTACATAAGTCTGCAAGTGAGAAATAATTCTTTTATTATTAGTTATGAATAGTGACTCAACCACGATTACCGGTATATTTGTCCTCTAAAACACTCGGTACTTCCAGTTTCCTTTGAGCTGTGACACTTTCGACATACCCTGGCCAAGGACAGTCACTGTAACACCCCAACTAAGGCGGAATGATGAGATGTACAAAAAGTCGAGTATTCAAAACAAAGATTATAAATAACATTCACCATAGCTTTATTTGATAAAAAGGAATTTACAAATGTACAAGCATGTGAACCAATTTCCAAGTACAAATGCGTCCACCATACTTGAATATTAAGTTCACGAAACAAATATCAAGCACATGAATAGTATACTACAATGATCAAGGCGGATTCCATTGTCCATCACAAGGTTTGATATTCGACTCCAAAGTGCAATGCAAACAATCATGATGCATATAAATCCTCAAAGCTTATGCTAATTCCTGAAAAGCATGAAGAAAAAGTGTCAACTACGAAAACGTAGTTGGTGAGTGCATAGGTTTTTATATAAATCTTGGTACATCACCGTTTTAAATACTTAGAAATCCGATTACTATTACATTTCGAAATACCCAAACCATATGACCGACAAAAATTCTCATATCATAATATAAAGTTTTTCCCAAATACCACAATGTTATTTAAAACGTTCAAAATCCATGGTAATTATAAAGTTTTCATTTGTCAAATCTTCTTGAGGGGAAAAATATATCAAATGATTAATCATATATCACATCGAAACCATTCGGTCATCAATATTTCAATATCGCCAATTTCAACGACTTTCAAGATTTCTTATGAGGGACGATACCCAAACCGTATGTTCAAATCAAAATATCCAAACATATTAATATCAATTTCATTTAGCCACACGGGCATAATTTAATATCAATTTCATTTAACCACAAGGGTATAATTTACATAATTTTCGATGAGTAAATGCTTGAGCCACTACTACTACCTTTTCATGTCCAAACAATACATTATTTCAATTCATTTCATAGCACAAGCTGTCAATCAAGTGCTTTAATTACAATTGGGGTCGTGCCATGGAGACGACCATTTAAATTTAAGGTAGCTAGAACACCGCTCCGGTCGGACTGGAAGAGAAGGTCGTTACAAAGGCAACCAACCTTCCACCGTTACACTCCGGGTGGGTGGACGAAACCTAGTTGCGCAACTATCTAACTACAGTCCTCCACTATCGGAGTAAATAGTAGTGTACCGAAAGAAAATGGGTTGACAGAACTCAAGCTCATCATAAAACATTTATCACATTGAACATACGAAACAATTTCATTTCAAAGTCATATTATCAAGAATCATTTCATGTATATATATATATAAGTAGTTTAATTTATATATTATGTTTTTCACCCCGATAGTTAACACATAAAATAGTTTGAAAGGGGGCTATGACTCACCTTGATATGCCGCATATTATACTCATCTATCCAAAATGGGTATTTCTCATCTATAGCTTCCTTGACCATATATCCATTATGTTCCTCCATCATATTTCAAGCCAACACTATCCCTACGATATGACTAATATACGTAAGTTCCTATCTTAAGCCATCACTTAGAAATGTCATTTTCATTATGTTGCTATCAATTGTGGGGTCCAAGTATATTGGTAACACTCGCATCGTTTTGGTTGTAGAGATTGATGGTGTAAAAGGTTACTTAAATTACATGCGTAGTTATAAGTTGTTATATTTCGGCAACTTGGCTTCATTTGTGGTTTCACTTGATATATTAAGTTATCATATAGAAATGTCATATTAAGTTATGTTATCCTTATTCATCATTGTTGTGTAACCGATTTTAGCGTGAATTAGCATTTGTGATATCAATATATAGCTTGGTTAACATAATTACTTATGTCAATCTCACTTAATTATCTTTGTTTTATTTTGATTACACTTATCTTCAACTCGTATATTTCTTGATTTGTCTTACGATTACTTGGTTCATGAAATTCGTTTAAGTGTTATGGGCCATTATCAATTGGGCCTTAAGTGTCATGGGCTTTTAAATGTTTTGGGCTTACATTAGTTTTTGGGCTTTACCTTATTTGGGTTAGGTGCTTAATGGGTCATAGTGGTTATTGGGCTATAAGGCTTATTGGGCCAAGTGGGCCTACTGATTTGTGTTCCTTATGGGTTCATTATTTGGGCCGGGTTAGCCCATTATGGTTCTTAGTTCATTACATAGCCCATTATTCCATTTATAAGATTACTTACAAGTTTTCTGTTTTATACTTTATTTTTACGAAATGTTAGCTACTATTTTGGGGTCAAGACGAATTATTTGAACCTTCCTGATTTTTTTGTAGCAACTTATATGTGTCTTATAATTTTGTAAATTTTTACTTAATTTTTAGACATTGTTTGCTACCTCTAAAAATTTCCAAACTAAAACTAGTCAGAATGGTTGCTATTGTGCGACTTGAAATGTTTTATAAAAGTTCTTAATGATATGACCTTCATAAAAATACCAAAAATTTATTTTAAGTCATGGACACATTGAAATTACTTTCCACCAAGTATGACCTCCTGGAGCATTTTGGTTTAGGAGATAAAAATTGTCAAAATTCACAAAATATTCAGACAAAATTACAGTTTTGACCAGTTTCAGTAGAAAAATCATATCTTTCATTTGGTTCAGTATTTTTGAGTAATTCCAGTTGGTGGTTATTCTTAACTCGCTCCTCTACAACTTATATATTGAAAGTTTTGCTTGAAAATGCCCTCACATGCCCAGTTTACTCGTTACAAGACAGAACATTATTTCTGTCAGATTGTTATTGATTATATCAACTCACCAATAGGCTTTCTTGCTTAATTTACACTTTATTTCACCTCTAACATGGTTGATACTCCTTTTCCTATGATTTTAATATCAAATACACAGATTTCTTATCAAATTCAAAGTCATCATTCATCCATCTCATGTCCCAAATCAAAAAATCAACCAAAACTAGTAAAAAAATCTTAACATGCATGTGATGATCTAACACTTTACACTAAATCCATTATTATCTATTGCATTCTTAATTACTTCTTTAAAATCAGTAATTTAAATGTGTAGGCATGCATAGATCTATGTGTTTTTAGTCCAAGAAATCAAGGATTAGTAAGGTGAGATTCAAGAGAGTTGAAGCTAACAACCTTTGAAGATCAAAACAAGAAGATCAAGAGTGTTGTTGGGTCTTGTTCTTGATGGCTGCCCAAGAGTTGTTTGTTGGCTGTAGCAAGCTTGAAAAGAAGGGAATATGAGCTAGAAAATGAAGGAGAATATGAAGAACAAACAAAGGAACAAGTTGGGTACCCTTTGATGATCAAGAATCAAAAGAAAGTGAGGAGATAAGGGCTGTTTGCTGCCCGTTTTTGCTGCTGCCGCTCAGCCACCTTGGAGGGCTGATTTCGAGACTCCAAGGCCTCCCAAGAGCTCCATCCTTGATCTACCTTTAACCTTTATCTAGTTGATGACCCATACATGTTATTATTATGTTTTGTTAGTAAGATTTGAGGGTGTTTTTCACCCATTTTTCTGCCAAGAAAGAAAGAAAAGGAGGAGAGAATTTGAGAGCATGTGTGTGTTCTAGTGTGTAAGAAATGGCTGGAAAGTTGGTATTCCCTAGCCATAATCACGTGAGTGAGAGTGAGAGGAGACTTAGAAAGCTTGTTTATTGGCTAGAGGGAGTGGTGTTTGCATGCCCATTGGTTAGAAAAAGGTTGGTGGTGTGGATTTTGAATGTTGTAATGTAGTTAGATGCATAAATGACTAGATTCAATATACATGTATAGGTGTATGTATATGTGAGTGTAAGACATGGAGGAGAGTGTAAGAATAAGTGGGTTAGTTGTATGTTCATTGGTGGATTTTATAAGAGTTTATATTTATAATAGGTTTAAGTTGTATGCATATCTTTTAATTGGAAGACTTATTCAAATGTTGCAATATATGTATGTACTTATTATTATTCAAGCTTACTATTATGTACATAATAGTTTATAAGTCTATTTTCAAGATGGTCATTATATTTTGTGCTCAAATGTACTTTAATTAGCTTTGTGTTTGAATTGTTGGACATTTATAGGGATTTTTGGTTGTTATCACAACTTGTGAGTCTTGTATAATTATTTATGTAACTCAACTTCTTGAAATAAAATTTTGGTTCATTGACATTTCACCAAGTTTGATTAGAACTAATTTATAGCTTGAGATCGTATTGAATGATTATAGTTATTGTTTATGGCATTTCTAAGGCATTTCACTGTATTAGGGGGCAATTATCGCTATGCTTTGAATGTCTAGAAGGTCGATTCTCTTAATAAACCTATAGGAATAAGGACCTAGATAAGTCCAAGTAAATTATCCTAATTGGAGATTGGGGGTTGTTACATCATTACCCTGTTTACGTCAACGTCGTCCTCGAAGTTTGCTCATTCACACGGTTATAAAATGAATAGATTGACAATAAGGATAGCTTCACGGAGTCATACAAATGTGAGAGTTCATATAGGTTTTATCACGACCTTTTGGTTACTTACGGACTTTTTAACCTCCCTAGTTGGGGCATCTATTCCTTGGTGCCCTAAATATCACTTGATTAGAAGATTTGAAAGAGTTATAATTGTTGCTCACTTCTTGAGACGACTTAAGGTTAATCATAAGAACTCGTTATGGGTTGTCCATCTTGCCTAAATCAATGTCAAGTAATGGGATGATGACAAGAATATCAACACGGAGGTGTAAAATGAGTAAACGGTTCGTAACATGAGTTATAACAAAAATAGTAAGAGACGTTGGATATTCGAGCGTTGGTGGCTACTCATTTCCCCAATAAAGAATCCTCCACTGGCTCCTTGCCTAGTTTTATCTTTCTTTGGTTTGATGTTGGACACGCTTGCCGCTACTAGAAATTATTGACTTCGTTTGTGACAAATCACTTGTTAAGGGATTACCCCCTTAACAAGGGTGTTGCTAATCCGGGATGCCAAATTGCATTAAAATTTGCAAAGGTACACCTCCATAATACCTCATTCTAGGGTTTTCAGTTCGTCTTTATTGTCTCATGGCGTGCAAGGGAAATCGGTCATGTAATGTATGATGATAGTTCCATCTTGTTCCTCATACTCACCTTTGTTCTTTCAATTTCGCCCTTATTTTTCCAAAGTCACCTTTTTCCGTTATTCGCTAAGTCACATCGTTAATAATTTCTCTTGCTCTTGCCGATATTGGCTTTGAAATCATTTCATGGCACCTTTATTTCTTCCTTTTTAATGTAGAAGTTCTATCATCTGTGACATATTTCCTACCAAACTCCTTTTTGACATATGCACATATAACCTCTTCCATTTTTCTTCTCTTCCTACGCATTCCTCGCGATAGAGTTTACACAATCCTCATGCTTACATTTAATCATATCATACCCTCACTATCTTGGTAAGACGAACACCTCAAGCCCTTATTAGTATGGATTCCTTCTCCAGGAAAATTCTTCTTAGGTCCTTCCGGGCCTCCACAAAACTTCCAATGACCTTGCTCTCTAAAGTCTCATATCTATTTTCAGCTTTCTATAACATAATGTTATTAGGATTTGCGATATAACATAATGTTAGGTGAAACAACGGTTACTTAGTCTTTTCCTCAACCATGCGGTTCCCTCCATTTTCATTTCGTTTTCTCATGGGTCACCATACTCCTTACCATTTCGTCACTCAAATCCATCTCTACTACTAGAGTAATTGTCATCTTAGATGACACACGCGCAGTCGCTAGTCCTCGAAGTTATTTCAGGAATACTTGTGAGATCATAGTGATAGGGATCCTTGAATCCTAACTCATCACAGATGTATGTTATCTTTATCATGCTTTCATTCCAGTGTTCCGTAAATAGCTCTTCCCGGAGTTTGTAGTTTCTTGAAAGTTAATTCAACGACCAACCTCCTTAATCGTTGTGGGGGTATGTGCCTTGACTTCTAACCTTGTATTCCTTATTTGCATTCGCTACTAACTTAGTGATTCCATATTTTTTCCTTGTTCTCTTTTCTTAGGCGCACTACTCCTTGGGTCGAGGGTCCTTGGCGGTTCACCATGTGTTGCAAAAGTGTTCTCACTCAAGCTCATCTTATTTCAGCTTACTTCTATATGACCGTTGACCTTGAGGGAATATCCATCACAAGTCATCGTGCTTCCAAAACTCGGGTGTTGAGCGTATACCGCTTTCTCTCGGCTTAGTTGATATGTCCTACAAATAGCTTGGCTTTTGATATAGGTTTTCCAAATGGTATTCAAGAATAACATGAGGAGCGCCATTAAGATGAACACTTCCAGCACTACATCTTGTGGATGGCATCAATGTCTTCACCTTGCCGTTTGGGTTAAATCACCTTCCTTTACTTTACTTTCTACTCTACATCACCTTCAGTGATGCTACTGAGTAGCTCTTCTTGTACGATAAAGTGTAGTTTTGTGCTTCATTCTCCTTGTTCGAATATCTTCCTTCTTGCGATTACCCCCTTAACATTTTTTCTAAATGTAAGGGATTTCATGCTCTTCGTTTCATCTTGCTTTCCCCTCTAAGCAAGCTCATTAGCCATCTTCTTAACTAGGTCCCTCGAATTACCTTGCTTTTTTACGTTCTCAGGCAGCCTTCAATTCGCCAAATCTTCTTATCATTCCCGACGACCTCTGATTCGCCGGATTTCCTAACCCTGCTTGTATCTACTTTTGTCCTCTAGAGTAGTCCCAAATCATTTTTCATTTATCTTTAAATTGCGGGGGCCACAAGATTCTTATATTACTTCTTATCCCCCCTTAATTACATCTTTGCTCCAACAGTAACTATGGAATTTCTTCTAATTGCCACCGAGGATTCATTTTACATGGATAGAAGGACCTTCAATTCCTTCACCAATTTAAGGCCTCGGTTCGATTGCCTCTACACTCGCTCACATGTAGACCATATCCAAGACATCGCTTTCATTGGGTATACTAGCCTATAGTATCTTCTATACTATACTTTTCGAACCCGCTAGCTTTTTTTTTTTTTGAACTTCCTTGTATCGAGTGGGTCCTTCTCTTAACGTCGTTGCGAGTGGGTGGTGTTAGTCATTTGTTCTCCCTACTTTCAGGTGTTGCGTCAAGTCATACGTGGATTGAGGGAATCGTAAATCTTTGGAAAAAGAAAAACCACACTTTCATCGTGTTTGGTCCTCAAGATTGTTGAAACTCACTTGGCTAGTTTCAATGTAGAAGTGGCTAGTAGGACTTCATACTTCATAGCAAGAATAAGATGACAACTCAAATTAATATCCTTAGGTGAATTAAACGGATTGCTTCAACGTCGCTTGTTATCGAAAGAACTCCAACTTCATCTTCAAACTGTTTCCCTTTGGTGTTGTGCTACTTGAACAAGTGAAATGATGTCTGCACACGGATACTAATGAAATAGTGTTGCGTTTTAACTTGAAGATTCAATCCCAAGGGCTTCAACTATTGCTTGTAAAAATTTGCTTCCTAGTACTCTGACTGACACACATCATAACTTCCACGTCCCACATTTTGTGATCCAATTACATCTTCTATGTTATAGAGTTATCCCAAGTCTTTAAATCATGAACGAATTATGTCTGATCAACTTTATAATCCCTTGTTGTCGCAGCGAGAGGAGGGTACAACTCACTCAATTTCGGCATTCCTGAGTGTTGCGTAAGTGAGTTGTATGTTGTTAGGTTACTAACTTTTGAAGAGAAGCGGTGGTGATCATTACATTGAATCATTAAGAATTTCAAAGATATAGAATTTGATTTCGAATGGATGAAGTAGGAAATATAAAACAAAAGATTCACTAAGGCTCGAATCAGACTCCTTGCGCGAGTTAGAGAAATCACTTCTAGGTGTTACGTTGCCCATTGGACTCCAACTTTCAATGACGTCAACATGCACCTCATCGACTTAAATAATATAGATGGATGTTCGCATATACGTGTTAGAATAGAAATATCGCACAAAATTTCGAGGCTACATTCCTATTGGTGTGTCGTCTAGATAGTATGGGTACGTGTTCGACTAGTGACATTGTATCCTGGCCTTAGTGTCGCTCGCCATTCGTAAATCTCTGACTTAGTTTGACATTTCCATATGTTTGCGCCATCTCAGATCGAATACAAAGGTTATGTGTAGTTCCTAAGAGGATAGAGTTGCCTCATATATTGGGACTATAATTCTGAAGATATATCGTCCAACGTTCGTGGAAAGATGCTTCACCGATGATATCGCGTTGTCGTATGTCAGATATAAATAGCGGTGTCATGAGAGATAGGATATTGAGTATTTTCAAAAAGAGCACGAGTGAACGAATATCGGAGGCATACTTAATGTCAACTTTCATACTTAGAAAATTTCTAATTTATAATGAATTTCCCAGGGCGTTCCCTAGTTCTCAAGCGGTCAAATCTCAACATGCGATATCTATCTTGGTAGTAAGGACTAACCATATTATCATCATATCAAGCAATTACTAGTTCTCAATAG
Organism: Erigeron canadensis; assembly: GCF_010389155.1. Taxonomy (NCBI): domain Eukaryota; kingdom Viridiplantae; phylum Streptophyta; class Magnoliopsida; order Asterales; family Asteraceae; genus Erigeron; species Erigeron canadensis. The sequence goes on from NC_057765.1 coordinate 17,959,541, forward strand.
TCACATCTTAGAGCATCATAACTATCTCGTAATTAGGCACATAGTCATTACATCATCTACGCACTAGTCTATAGCTCAACCTTAGGGTGCAATAAGTATCTCAATAGTAAGGCATGACTACATAATCATCGCAATATTCACACGCTAATTTCAAATAGCTCAAACTTAGAGGGTAAGGGCTCTTATATCCATATTTCAAATAGTCCAAACTTAGAGAGTAAAAGCTCTTATATCCATATCGGCTATAGAATTTCATATTACTCGTCATACCTATATCCCCTTTCAGTTTATTCTTAAATAATCAGTCTCATCACCCAATACTTAAACAAGGCATATTCGAAAATAATTTCATGCTTCATAATAATCACATTATTTTATAGTGCATATGCTACTTAAAGTTCAACATCATAATTCATAAATCTTTTACGCATGCATTTCTCACAAATTTTCATATTGCACCTTTAAACTTTCACATTGACAATACAAGCTTTCACATTGAACATTACAACTTTCACATTGTACCTTATAACTTTCATATTGCAATCAAATCGATCATGCCCAAGTTTGCATGTTATAGCATAGAGTAGCATGTATCGACAAATATATATTTCAATCTTAGATTCGCTTCACTTCTAATGTGCAAGAAGAGGAATCCTATCAAGCTAGCATAATCCTCAACTAAAGCAAGTCTCGAATCCTTATATGTGCTTAGGTGAATGTCTAAATGCAACACGTATGCTTATAAAAACGGATTTAATAAAGATCTCTTTTTTTTTTTGAAAAGGAATCCTTTTGAACATAAGTCCAAGTGGTCATTTGAGTTTTACATGGTTCTCTCATAATTAAACATAGATTCATGACTCTATGTTTAATTAGGGTCCTACCATATAAAGCTCAAACTAATCCACTTAACCTCATGCTCGACTCGACTATAAAAATCGTTTTGAAAAGTGGCAATAGTTTTGAAATTCCCGTAGGAACTCCAATGTTCTCTATAACCTTGGCTCTTGATACCATTTTCTGTAACACCCCAACTAAGGCGGAATGATGAGATGTACAGAAAGTCGAGTATTCAAAACAAGGATTATAAATAACATTCACCATAGCTTTATTTGATAAAAAGGAATTTACAAATGTACAAGCATGTGAACCAATTTCCAAGTACAAATGCGTCCACCATACTTGAATATTAAGTTCACGAAACAAATATCAAGCACATGGATAGTATACTACAATGATCAAGGCGGATTCCATTGTCCATCACAAGGTTTGATATTCGACTCCAAAGTGCAATGCAAACAATCATGATGCATATAAATCCTCAAAGCTTATGCTAATTCCTGAAAAGCATGAAGAAAAAGTGTCAACTACGAAAACGTAGTTGGTGAGTGCATAGGTTTTTATATAAATCTTGGTACATCACCGTTTTAAATACTTAGAAAACCGATTACTATTACATTTCGAAATACCCAAACCATATGACCGACAAAAATTCTCATATCATAATATAAAGTTTTTCCCAAATACCACAATGTTATTTAAAACGTTCAAAATCCATGGTAATTATAAAGTTCTCATTTGTCAAATCTTCTTGAGGGGAAAAATATATCAAATGATTAATCATATATCACATCGAAACCATTCGGTCATCAATATTTCAATATCGCCAATTTCAACGACTTTCAAGATTTCTTATGAGGGACGATACCCAAACCGTATGTTCAAATCAAAATATCCAAACATATTAATATCAATTTCATTTAGCCACACGGGCATAATTTAATATCAATTTCATTTAACCACAAGGGTATAATTTACATAATTTTCGATGAGTAAATGCTTGAGCCACTACTACTACCTTTTCATGTCCAAACAATACATTATTTCAATTCATTTCATAGCACAAGCTGTCAATCAAGTGCTTTAATTACAATTGGGGTCGTGCCATGGAGACGACCATTTAAATTTAAGGTAGCTAGAACACCGCTCCGGTCGGACTGGAAGAGAAGGTCGTCACAAAGGCAACCAACCTTCCACCGTTACACTCCGGGTGGGTGGACGAAACCTAGTTGCGCAACTATCTAACTACAGTCCTCCACTATCGGAGTAAATAGTAGTGTACCGAAAGAAAATGGGTTGACAGAACTCAAGCTCATCATAAAACATTTATCACATTGAACATACGAAACAATTTCATTTCAAAGTCATATTATCAAGAATCATTTCATGTATATATATATATAAGTATAATTTATATATTATGTTTTTCACCCCGATAGTTAACACATAAAATAGTTTGAAAGGGGCTATGACTCACCTTGATATGCCGCATATTATACTCATCTATCCAAAATGGGTATTTCTCATCTATAGCTTCCTTGACCATATATCCATTATGTTCCTCCATCATATTTCAAGCCAACACTATCCCTATGATATGACTAATATACGTAAGTTCCTATCTTAAGCCATCACTTAGAAATGTCATTTTCATTATGTTGCTATCAATTGTGGGGTCCAAGTATATTGGTAACACTCGCATCGTTTTGGTTGTAGAGATTGATGGTGTAAAAGGTTACTTAAATTACATGCGTAGTTATAAGTTGTTATATTTTCGGCAACTTGGCTTCATTTGTGGTTTCACTTGATATATTAAGTTATCATATAGAAATGTCATATTAAGTTATGTTATCCTTATTCATCATTGTTGTGTAACCGATTTTAGCGTGAATTAGCATTTGTGATATCAATATATAGCTTGGTTAACATAATTACTTATGTCAATCTCACTTAATTATCTTTGTTTTTTTGATTATTACACTTATCTTCAACTCGTATATTTCTTGATTTGTCTTACGATTACTTGGTTCATGAAATTCGTTTAAGTGTTATGGGCCATTATCAATTGGGCCTTAAGTGTCATGGGCTTTTAAATGTTTTGGGCTTACATTAGTTATTGGGCTTTACCTTATTTGGGTTAGGTGCTTAATGGGTCATAGTTGTTATTGGGCTATAAGGCTTATTGGGGCAAGTGGGCCTACTGATTTGTGTTCCTTATGGGTTCATTATTTGGGTCGGGTTAGCCCATTATGGTTCTTAGTTCATTACATAGCCCATTATGCCATTTATAAGATTACTTACAAGTTTTTTGTTTTATACTTTATTTTTACGAAATGTTAGCTACTATTTTGGGGTCAAGACGAATTATTTGAACCTTCCTGATTTTTTTGTAGCAACTTATATGTGTCTTATAATTTTGTAAATTTTTACTTAATTTTTAGACATTGTTTGCTACCTCTAAAAATTTCCAAACTAAACTAGTCAGAATGGTTGCTATTGTGCGACTTGAAATGTTTTATAAAAGTTCTTAATGATATGACCTTCATAAAAATACCAAAAATTTATTTTAAGTCATGGACACATTGAAATTACTTTCCACCAAGTATGACCTCCTGGAGCATTTTGGTTTAGGAGATAAAAATTGTCAAAATTCACAAAATATTCAGACAAAATTACAGTTTTGACCAGTTTCAGTAGAAAAATCATATCTTTCATTTGGTTCAGTATTTTTGAGTAATTCCAGTTGGTGGTTATTCTTAACTCGCTCCTCTACAACTTATATATTGAAAGTTTTGCTTGAAAATGCCCTCACATGCCCAGTTTACTCGTTACAAGACAGAACATTATTTCTGTCAGATTGTTATTGATTATATCAACTCACCAATAGGCTTTCTTGCTTAATTTACACTTTATTTCACCTCTAACATGGTTGATACTCCTTTTCCTATGATTTTATATCAAATACACAGATTTCTTATCAAATTCAAAGTCATCATTCATCCATCTCATGTCCCAAATCAAAAAATCAACCAAAACTAGTAAAAAAATCTTAACATGCATGTGATGATCTAACACTTTACACTAAATCCATTATTATCTATTGCATTCTTAATTACTTCTTTAAATCAGTAATTTAAATGTGTAGGCATGCATAGATCTATGTGTTTTAGTCCAAGAAATCAAGGATTAGTAAGGTGAGATTCAAGAGAGTTGAAGCTAACAACCTTTGAAGATCAAAACAAGAAGATCAAGAGTGTTGTTGGGTCTTGTTCTTGATGGCTGCCCAAGAGTTGTTTGTTGGCTGTAGCAAGCTTGAAAAGAAGGGAATATGAGCTAGAAAATGAAGGAGAATATGAAGAACAAACAAAGGAACAAGTTGGGTACCCTTTGATGATCAAGAATCAAAAGAAAGTGAGGAGATAAGGGCTGTTTGCTGCCCGTTTTTGCTGCTGCCGCTCAGCCACCTTGGAGGGCTGATTTCGAGACTCCAAGGCCTCCCAAGAGCTCCATCCTTGATCTACCTTTAACCTTTATCTAGTTGATGACCCATACATGTTATTATTATGTTTTGTTAGTAAGATTTGAGGGGTTTTTCACCCATTTTTCTGCCAAGAAAGAAAGAAAAGGAGGAGAGAATTTGAGAGCATGTGTGTGTTCTAGTGTGTAAGAAATGGCTGGAAAGTTGGTATTCCCTAGCCATAATCACGTGAGTGAGAGTGAGAGGAGACTTAGAAAGCTTGTTTATTGGCTAGAGGGAGTGGTGTTTGCATGCCCATTGGTTAGAAAAAGGTTGGTGGTGTGGATTTTGAATGTTGTAATGTAGTTAGATGCATAAATGACTAGATTCAATATACATGTATAGGTGTATGTATATGTGAGTGTAAGACATGGAGGAGAGTGTAAGAATAAGTGGTTAGTTGTATGTTCATTGGTGGATTTTATAAGAGTTTATATTATAATAGGTTTAAGTTGTATGCATATCTTTTAATTGGAAGACTTATTCAAATGTTGCAATATATGTATGTACTTATTATTATTCAAGCTTACTATTATGTACATAATAGTTTATAAGTCTATTTTCAAGATGGTCATTATATTTTGTGCTCAAATGTACTTTAATTAGCTTTGTGTTTGAATTGTTGGACATTTATAGGGATTTTTGGTTGTTATCACAACTTGTGAGTCTTGTATAATTATTTATGTAACTCAACTTCTTGAAATAAAATTTTGGTTCATTGACATTTCACCAAGTTTGATTAGAACTAATTATAGCTTGAGATCGTATTGAATGATTATAGTTATTGTTTATGGCATTTCTAAGGCATTTCACTGTATTAGGGGCAATTATCGCTATGCTTTGAATGTCTAGAAGGTCGATTCTCTTAATAAACCTATAGGAATAAGGACCTAGATAAGTCCAAGTAAATTATCCTAATTGGAGATTGGGGGTTGTTACATCATTACCCTGTTTACGTCAACGTCGTCCTCGAAGTTTGCTCATTCACACGGTTATAAAATGAATAGATTGACAATAAGGATAGCTTCACGGAGTCATACAAATGTGAGAGTTCATATAGGTTTTATCACGACCTTTTGGTTACTTACGGACTTTTTAACCTCCTAGTTGGGGCATCTATTCCTTGGTGCCCTAAATATCACTTGATTAGAAGATTTGAAAGAGTTATAATTGTTGCTCACTTCTTGAGACGACTTAAGGTTAATCATAAGAACTCGTTATGGGTTGTCCATCTTGCCTAAATCAATGTCAAGTAATGGGATGATGACAAGAATATCAACACGGAGGTGTAAAATGAGTAAACGGTTCGTAACATGAGTTATAACAAAATAGTAAGAGACGTTGGATATTCGAGCGTTGGTGGCTACTCATTTCCCCAATAAAGAATCCTCCACTGGCTCCTTGCCTAGTTTTATCTTTCTTTGGTTTGATGTTGGACACGCTTGCCGCTACTAGAAATTATTGACTTCGTTTGTGACAAATCACTTGTTAAGGGATTACCCCCTTAACAAGGGTGTTGCTAATCCGGGATGCCAAATTGCATTAAAATTGCAAAGGTACACCTCCATAATACCTCATTCTAGGGTTTTCAGTTCGTCTTTATTGTCTCATGGCGTGCAAGGGAAATCGGTCATGTAATGTATGATGATAGTTCCATCTTGTTCCTCATACTCACCTTTGTTCTTTCAATTTCGCCCTTATTTTTCCAAAGTCACCTTTTTCCGTTATTCGCTAAGTCACATCGTTAATAATTTCTCTTGCTCTTGCCGATATTGGCTTTGAAATCATTTCATGGCACCTTTATTTCTTCCTTTTTAATGTAGAAGTTCTATCATCTGTGACATATTTCCTACCAAACTCCTTTTTGACATATGCACATATAACCTCTTCCATTTTCTTCTCTTCCTACGCATTCCTCGCGATAGAGTTTACACAATCCTCATGCTTACATTTAATCATATCATACCCTCACTATCTTGGTAAGACGAACACCTCAGCCCTTATTAGTATGGATTCCTTCCCAGGAAAATTCTTCTTAGGTCCTTCCGGGCCTCCACAAAACCAATGACCTTGCTCTCTAAAGTCTCATATCTATTTTCAGCTTTCTATAACATAATGTTATTAGGATTTGCGATATAACATAATGTTAGGTGAAACAACGGTTACTTAGTCTTTCCTCAACCATGCGGTTCCCTCCATTTTCATTTCGTTTTCTCATGGGTCACCATACTCCTTACCATTTCGTCACTCAAATCCATCTCTACTACTAGAGTAATTGTCATCTTAGATGACACACGCGCAGTCGCTAGTCCTCGAAGTTATTTCAGGAATACTTGTGAGATCATAGTGATAGGGATCCTTGAATCCTAACTCATCACAGATGTATGTTATCTTTATCATGCTTTCATTCCAGTGTTCCGTAAATAGCTCTTCCCGAGTTTGTAGTTTCTTGAAAGTTAATTCAACGACCAACCTCCTTAATCGTTGTGGGGTATGTGCCTTGACTTCTAACCTTGTATTCCTTATTTGCATTCGCTACTAACTTAGTGATTCCATATTTTTTTCCTTGTTCTCTTTTCTTAGGCGCACTACTCCTTTCGAGGTCCTGGCTTGGCGGTTCACCATGTGTTGCGAAAGTGTTCTCACTCAAGCTCATCTTATTTCAGCTTACTTCTATGACCGTTGACCTTGAGGGATATCCATCACAAGTCATCGTGCTTCCAAAACTCGGTGTTGAGCGTATACGCTTTCTCTCGGCTTAGTTGATATGTCCTACAATAGCTTGGCTTTTGATATAGGTTTTCCAAATGGTATTCAAGAATAACATGAGGAGCGCCATTAAGATGAACACTTCCAGCACTACATCTTGTGGATGGCATCAATGTCTTCACCTTGCCGTTTGGGTTAAATCACCTTCCTTTACTTTACTTTCTACTCTACATCACCTTCAGTGATGCTACTGAGTAGCTCTTCTTGTACGATAAAGTGTAGTTTTGTGCTTCATTCTCCTTGTTCGAATATCTTCCTTCTTGCGATTACCCCCTTAACATTTTTTCTAAATGTAAGGGATTTCATGCTCTTCGTTTCATCTTGCTTTCCCCTCTAAGCAAGCTCATTAGCCATCTTCTTAACTAGGTCCCTCGAATTACCTTGCTTTTTTACGTTCTCAGGCAGCCTTCAATTCGCCAAATCTTCTTATCATTCCCGACGACCTCCGATTCGCCGGATTTCCTAACCCTTGTATCTACTTTTGTCCTCTAGAGTAGTCCCAAATCATTTTCATTTATCTTTAAATTGCGGGGGCCACAAGATTCTTATATTACTTCTTATCCCCCCTTAATTACATCTTTGCTCCACAGTAACTATGGAATTTCTTCTAATTGCCACCGAGGATTCATTTTACATGGATAGAAGGACCTTCAATTCCTTCACCAATTTAAGGCCTCGGTTCGATTGCCTCTACACCGCTCACATGTAGACCATATCCAAGACATCGCTTTCATTGGGTATACTAGCCTATAGTATCTTCTATACTATACTTTCGAACCCGCTAGCTTTTTTTTTTTTTGAACTTCCTTGTATCGAGTGGGTCCTTCTCTTAACGTCGTTGCGAGTGGTGGTGTTAGTCATGTTTTCTCCCTACTTTCAGGTGTTGCGTCAAGTCATACGGGGATTGAGGAATCGTAAATCTTTGGAAAGAAAAACCACACTTTCATTCGTGTTTGGTCCTCAAGATTGTTGAAACTCACTGGCTAGTTTCAATGTAGAAGTGGCTAGTAGGTCATACTTCATAGCAAGAATAAGATGACACTCAATTAATATCCTTAGGTGAATTAAACGATTGCTTCAACGTCGCTTGTTATCGAAAGAACTCCAACTTCATCTTCAAACTGTTTCCTTTGGTGTTGTGCTACTTGAACAA